>NC_052162.1:93096207-93389955 GCF_902713615.1 Scyliorhinus canicula
CCCTGCTCCATCACAGCATCAGCACCCTGCTCCATCCTCAGCAATGCAGCACCCTGCTCCATCACAGCAAGCACCCTGCTCCACTCAGCAATGCAGCACCCTGCTCCATCACAGCAACACAGCACCTGCTCCATCACAGTAATACAGCACCCTGCTCCATCACAGCAATTCAGCACACTGCTCCATCTCAGCAATGCAGCACCCCTGCTCCATCACAGCATACAGCACCCTGCTCCATCACAGCAATGCAGCACCCTGCTCCATCTCAGCACAGCACCCTGCTCCATCTCAGCAATACAGCACCCTGCTCCATCTCAGCAATACAGCACCCTGCTCCATCACAGCATGCCACCCTGCTCCATCTCAGCATACAGCACCCTGCTCCATCACAGCAATGCAACACCCTGCTCCATCACAGCAACGCAGCACCCTGCTCCATCTCAGCAATACAGCACCCTGCTCCATCACAGAAATCAGCACCCTGCTCCATCACAGCAATGCAGCACCCTGCTCCATCTCAGCAATGCAGCACCCTGCTCCATCACAGCAATGCAGCACCCTGCTCCATCTCAGCAATACAGCACCCTGCTCCATCACAGAAATCTGCACCGTGCACCATCTCAGCAATGCAGCACCCTGCTCCATCTCAGCAATACAGCACCCTGCTCCATCTCAGCAATACAGCATCCTGCTCCATCTCAGCAATGCAGCACCCTGCTCCATTTCAGAAATACAGCACCCTGCTCCATCTCAGCAATGCTGCACCCTGCTACATCACAGCAATACAGCATCCTGCTCCATCACAGCAATGCAGCACCCTGCTCCATCTCAGCATTACAGCACCCTGCTCCATTGCTGACATGAGCAGGTTGCTGCATTGCTGAGATGGAGCAGGGTGCTCTTTGCTGTGATGGAGCAGGGTGCTGCATTACTGAGATGCAGCACACTGCTCAATTACAGCAATACAGCTCCCTGCTCCATCTCAGCAATACAGCACCCTGCTCCATCACAGCAATGCAGCACCCTGCTCCATCTGAGCAATACAGCACCCTACTCCATCACAGCAATACAGCACCCTGCTCCATCTCAGCAATGCAGCACCCTGCTCCATCACAGCAATGCAGCACCCTGCTCCATCTCAGCAATACAGCACCCTGCTCCATCTCAGCAATACAGCACCCTGCTCCAATCTCAGCAATCACCACCCAGCTCCATCTCAGCAATACAGCACCCTGCTCCATCTCAGCAATCACCACCCAGCTCTACGTCAGCAATGCAGCACCCTGCTCCATCACAGCCATGCAGCACCCTGCTCCATCTCAGCAATCAGAACCCTGCTCCATCACAGTAATGCAGCACCCTGCTCCATCTCAGCAACACAGCATCCTGCTCCATCACAGCAATACAGCACCCTGACCCATCTCAGCAATGCAGCACACTGCTCAATCACAGCAATACAGCTCCCTGTTCCATCGCAACAGTTCAGCACCCTGCTCGATCTCAACAATGCAGCACCATGTTCCATCTCAGAAATGCAGCACCCTGCCCCATCACAGCAATACAGCACCCTGCTCCATCTCAGCAATGCAGCACACTGCTCCATCACAGCAATACAGCACCCTGCTCCATCACAGCAATAGTACACCCTGCTCTACCTCAGCAATAGAGCACCCTGCTCCATCTCAGCAATGCAGCGCCCTGCTCCATCTCAGCAATGCAGCACCCTGCCCCATCTCAGCAATCAGCATCCTGCTCCATCTCAGCAATCAGCACCCTGCTCCATCACAGCAATACAGCACCCTGCTCCATCTCAGCAACACAGGACCCTGCTCCATCACAGCAATACAGCACCCTGCTCCATCTCAGCAATGCAGCACCCTGCTCCATCTCAGCAATGCAGCACCCTGCTCCATCACAGCAACGCAGCACCCTGCTCCATCACAGTAATACAGCACCCTGCTCCATCTCAGCAATGCAGCACACTGCTCCATCACAGCAATACAGCACCCTGCTCCATCACAGCAATAGTACACCCTGCTCTATCTCAGCAATAGAGCACCCTGCTCCATCTCAGCAATGCAGCGCCCTGCTCCATCTCAGCAATGCAGCACCCTGCCCCATCTCAGCAATCAGCATCCTGCTCCATCTCAGCAATCAGCACCCTGCTCCATCACAGCAATACAGCACCCTGCTCCATCTCAGCAACACAGCACCCTGCTCCATCACAGCAATACAGCACCCTGCTCCATCTCAGCAATGCAGCACCCTGCTCCATCTCAGCAATGCAGCACCCTGCTCCATCACAGCAATGCAGCACCCTGCTCCATCACAGTAATACAGCACCCTGCTCCATCTCAGCAATGCAGCACCCTGCTCCATCTCAGCAATACAGCACCTGCTCCATCTCAGCAATACAGCACCCTGCTCCATCTCAGCAATAAGCACCCTGCTCCATCACAGCAAAGCAGCACCCTGCTCCATCACAGCAATGCAGCACCCTGCTCCATCTCAGCAATGCAGCACCCTGCTCCATCTCAGCAATGCAGCACCCTGCTCCATCACAGCAATGCAGCACCCTGCTCCATCACAGTAATACAGCACCCTGCTCCATCTCAGCAATGCAGCACCATGCTCCATCACAGCAATGCAGCACCCTGCTCCATCACAGCAATCAGCACCCTGCTCCATCTCAGCAATACAGCACCTTTCTCCATCACAGCAACACAGCACCCTGCTCCATCTCAGCAATCAGCATCCTGCTCCATCACAGCAATGCAGCACCCTGCTCCATCACAGCAATACAGCACCCTGCTCCATCTCAGCAACACAGCTCCCTGCTCCATCACAGCAACACAGCATCCTGCTTCACCACAGCACTGCAGCACCCTGCTCCATCTCAGCAATCAGCACCCTGCTCCATCTCGGCAACATAGCATCCTGCTCCACCTGAGCAAAACAGCATCCTGCTCCATCTCAGCAATGCAGCACCCTGCTCCATCACAGCAACACAGCATCCTGCTCCATCACAGTAATACAGCACCCTGCTCCATCTCAGCAATGCAGCACCCTGCTCCATCACAGCAATAGAACACCCTGCTCCATCTCAGCAATGCAGCACCCTGCTCCATCACAGCAACACAGCATCCTGCTCCATCACAGTAATACAGCACCCTGCTCCATCACAGCAATTCAGCACACTGCTCCATCTCAGCAATGCAGCACCCTGCTCCATCACAGCAATACAGCACCCTGCTCCATCACAGCAATGCAGCACCCTGCTCCATCTCAGCAATCAGCACCCTGCTCCATCTCAGCAATACAGCACCCTGCTCCATCTCAGCAATACAGCACCCTGCTCCATCACAGCAATGCAGCATCCTGCTCCATCTCAGCAATACAGCACCCTGCTCCATCACAGCAATGCAACACCCTGCTCCATCACAGCAACGCAGCACCCTGCTCCATCTCAGCAATACAGCACCCTGCTCCATCACAGAAATCAGCACCCTGCTCCATCACAGCAATGCAGCACCCTGCTCCATCTCAGCAATGCAGCACCCTGCTCCATCACAGCAATGCAGCACCCTGCTCCATCTCAGCAATACAGCACCCTGCTCCATCACAGAAATCTGCACCGTGCACCATCTCAGCAATGCAGCACCCTGCTCCATCTCAGCAATACAGCACCCTGCTCCATCTCAGCAATACAGCATCCTGCTCCATCTCAGCAATGCAGCACCCTGCTCCATTTCAGAAATACAGCACCCTGCTCCATCTCAGCAATGCTGCACCCTGCTACATCACAGCAATACAGCATCCTGCTCCATCACAGCAATGCAGCACCCTGCTCCATCTCAGCATTACAGCACCCTGCTCCATTGCTGACATGAGCAGGTTGCTGCATTGCTGAGATGGAGCAGGGTGCTCTTTGCTGTGATGGAGCAGGGTGCTGCATTACTGAGATGCAGCACACTGCTCAATTACAGCAATACAGCTCCCTGCTCCATCTCAGCAATACAGCACCCTGCTCCATCACAGCAATGCAGCACCCTGCTCCATCTGAGCAATACAGCACCCTACTCCATCACAGCAATACAGCACCCTGCTCCATCTCAGCAATGCAGCACCCTGCTCCATCACAGCAATGCAGCACCCTGCTCCATCTCAGCAATACAGCACCCTGCTCCATCTCAGCAATACAGCACCCTGCTCCATCTCAGCAATCACCACCCAGCTCCATCTCAGCAATACAGCACCCTGCTCCATCTCAGCAATCACCACCCAGCTCTACGTCAGCAATGCAGCACCCTGCTCCATCACAGCCATGCAGCACCCTGCTCCATCTCAGCAATCAGAACCCTGCTCCATCACAGTAATGCAGCACCCTGCTCCATCTCAGCAACACAGCATCCTGCTCCATCACAGCAATACAGCACCCTGACCCATCTCAGCAATGCAGCACACTGCTCAATCACAGCAATACAGCTCCCTGTTCCATCGCAACAGTTCAGCACCCTGCTCGATCTCAACAATGCAGCACCATGTTCCATCTCAGAAATGCAGCACCCTGCCCCATCACAGCAATACAGCACCCTGCTCCATCTCAGCAATGCAGCACACTGCTCCATCACAGCAATACAGCACCCTGCTCCATCACAGCAATAGTACACCCTGCTCTATCTCAGCAATAGAGCACCCTGCTCCATCTCAGCAATGCAGCGCCCTGCTCCATCTCAGCAATGCAGCACCCTGCCCCATCTCAGCAATCAGCATCCTGCTCCATCTCAGCAATCAGCACCCTGCTCCATCACAGCAATACAGCACCCTGCTCCATCTCAGCAACACAGCACCCTGCTCCATCACAGCAATACAGCACCCTGCTCCATCTCAGCAATGCAGCACCCTGCTCCATCTCAGCAATGCAGCACCCTGCTCCATCACAGCAATGCAGCACCCTGCTCCATCACAGTAATACAGCACCCTGCTCCATCTCAGCAATGCAGCACCATGCTCCATCTCAGCAATACAGCACCTGCTCCATCTCAGCAATACAGCACCCTGCTCCATCTCAGCAATAAGCACCCTGCTCCATCTCAGCAAAGCAGCACCCTGCTCCATCACAGCAATGCAGCACCCTGCTCCATCTCAGCAATGCAGCACCCTGCTCCATCTCAGCAATGCAGCACCCTGCTCCATCACAGCAATGCAGCACCCTGCTCCATCACAGTAATACAGCACCCTGCTCCATCTCAGCAATGCAGCACCATGCTCCATCACAGCAATGCAGCACCCTGCTCCATCACAGCAATCAGCACCCTGCTCCATCTCAGCAATACAGCACCTTTCTCCATCACAGCAACACAGCACCCTGCTCCATCTCAGCAATCAGCATCCTGCTCCATCACAGCAATGCAGCACCCTGCTCCATCACAGCAATACAGCACCCTGCTCCATCTCAGCAACACAGCTCCCTGCTCCATCACAGCAACACAGCATCCTGCTTCACCACAGCAATGCAGCACCCTGCTCCATCTCAGCAATCAGCACCCTGCTCCATCTCGGCAACATAGCATCCTGCTCCACCTGAGCAAAACAGCATCCTGCTCCATCTCAGCAATGCAGCACCCTGCTCCATCTCAGCAATGCAGCGCCCTGCTCCATCTCAGCAATGCAGCACCCTGCTCCATCTCAGCAATGAGCACCCTGCTCCATCACAGCAACACAGCATCCTGCTCCATCACAGCAATACAGCACCCTGCTCCATCACAGCAATAGAACACCCTGCTCCATCACAGCAATACAGCACCCTGCTCCATCTCGGCAATAGAAAACCCTGCTTCATCTCAGCAATGCAGCACGCTGCTCCATCACAGCAAGACAGCACCCTGCTCCATCACAGTAATAGAAAACCCTGCTCCATCACAGCAACACAGCATCCTGCTCTATCTCAGCAATCAGCACCCTGCTCCATCACAGCAATGCAGCACCCTGCTCCATCTCAGCAATGCAGCACCCTGCTCCATCTCAGCAATACAGCACCCTGCTCCATATCAGCAATACAGCACCCTGCTCCATTACAGAAATCAGCACCCTGCTCCATCACAGCAATCAGCACCCTGCTCCATCACAGCAATACAGCACCCTGCTCCATCTCAGCAATCAGCACCCTGCTCCATTTCAGCAATGCAGCACCCTGCTCCATCTCAGCAATCCAGCATCCCGCTCCATCTCAGCAATGCAGCACCCTGCTCCATCTCAGCAATACAGCACCCTGCTCCATCTCAGCAACACAGCACCCTGCTCCATCACAGCAATACAGCACCCTGCTCCATCACAGCAACACAGCATCCTGCTCAATCACAGCAATCAGCACCCTGCTCCATCTCAGCAATGCTGCACCCTGCTCCATCTCAGCAATACAGCACCTGCTCCATTTCAGCAATACAGCACCCTGCTCCATCTCAGCAATAAGCACCCTGCTCCATCTCAGCAAAGCAGCACCCTGCTCCATCACAGCAATGCAGCACCCTGCTCCATCTCAGCAATGCAGCACCCTGCTCCATCTCAGCAATGCAGCACCCTGCTCCATCACAGCAATGCAGCACCCTGCTCCATTACAGTAATACAGCACCCTGCTCCATCTCAGCAATGCAGCACCATGCTCCATCACAGCAATGCAGCACCCTGCTCCATCACAGCAATCAGCAGCCTGCTCCATCTCAGCAATACAGCACCTTTCTCCATCACAGCAACACAGCACCCTGCTCCATCTCAGCAATCAGCACCCTGCTCCATCACAGCAATGCAGCACCCTGCTCCATCACAGCAATACAGCACCCTGCTCCATCTCAGCAACACAGCTCCCTGCTCCATCACAGCAACACAGCATCCTGCTTCATCACAGCAATGCAGCACCCTGCTCCATCTCAGCAATCAGCACCCTGCTCCATCTCGGCAACATAGCATCCTGCTCCATCTGAGCAACACAGCATCCTGCTCCATCACAGCAATGCAGCACGCTGCTCCATCTCAGCAATGCAGCGCCCTGCTCCATCTCAGCAATGCAGCACCCTGCTCCATCACAGCAACACAGCATCCTGCTCCATCACAGCAATACAGCACCCTGCTCCATCACAGCAATAGAACACCCTGCTCCATCACAGCAATACAGCACCCTGCTCCATCTCAGCAATAGAACACCCTGCTTCATCTCAGCAATGCAGCACACTGCTCCATCACAGCAAGACAGCACCCTGCTCCATCACAGCAATAGAAAACCCTGCTCCATCACGGCAACACAGCATCCTGCTCTATCTCAGCAATCAGTACCCTGATCCATCACAGCAATGCAGCACCCTGCTCCATCTCAGCAATGCAGCACCCTGCTCCATCTCAGCAATACAGCACCCTGCTACATATCAGCAATACAGCACCCTGCTCCATCACAGCAATGCAGCACCCTGCTCCATCACAGCAATCAGCACCCTGCTCCATCACAGCAATACAGCACCCTGCTCCATCTCAGCAATCAGCACCCTGCTCCATCTCAGCAATGCAGCACCCTGCTCCATCTCAGCAATGCAGCACCCTGCTCCATCTCAGCAATACAGCACCCTGCTCCATATCAGCAATACAGCACCCTGCTCCATCACAGAAATCAGCACCCTGCTCCATCACAGCAATCAGCACCCTGCTCCATCTCAGCAATCAGCACCCTGCTCCATTTCAGCAATGCAGCACCCTGCTCCATCTCAGCAATCCAGCATCCCGCTCCATCTCAGCAATGCAGCACCCTGCTCCATCTCAGCAATACAGCACCCTCCTCCATCACAGCAATCAGCACCCTGCTCCATCACAGCAATACAGCACCCTGCTCCATCTCAGCAATGCAGCACCCTGCTCCATCACAGCAATACAGCACCCTGCTCCATCTCAGCAATGCAGCATCCTGCTCCATCACAGCAATAGAACACCCTGCTCCATCTCAGCAATACAGCACCCTGCTACATCTCAGCAATGCAGCACCCTGCTCCATCACAGCAATACAGCACCCTGCTCCATCTCAGCAATGCAGCATCCTGCTCCATCACAGCAATAGAACACCCTGCTAAACCTCAGCAATACAGCACCCTGCTCCATCACAGCAATGCAGCACCCTGCTCCATCTCAGCAATCAGCACCCTGCTCCATCTCAGCAATCAATACCCTGCTCCATCTCAGCAATCAGCACCCTGCTCCATCACAGCAATGCAGCACCCTGCTCCATCTCAGCAATGCAGCACCCTGCTCCATCACAGCAATCAGCACCCTGCTCCATGTCAGCAATGCAGCACCCTGCTCCATCTCAGCAATCAGCACCCTGCTCCATCACAGCAATGCAGCATCATGCTCCATCACAGCAATGCAGCATCCTGCTCCATCACAGCAATGCAGCACCCTGCTCCATCACAGCAATACAGCACCCTGCTCCATCTGAGCAATACAGCACCCTGCTCCATCTCAGAAATCAGCACCCTGCTCCATCACAGCAATGCAGCACACTGTTCCATCTCAGCAATGCAGCACCCTGCTCCATCACAGCAAAGAGCACCCTGCTCCATCACAGCAATGCAGCACCCTGCTCCATCTCAGCAATACAGCACCCTGCTCCATCACAGCAATACAACACCCTACTCCATCTCAGCAATACAGCACCCTGCTCCATCACAGCAATATAGCACCCTGCTCCATCACAGCAATACAGCACCCTGCTCCATCTCAGCAATCAGCACCCTGCTCCATCTCAGCAATACAGCATCCTGCTCCATCTCAGCAATACAGCATCCTGCTCCATCACAGCAATGCAGCACCCTGCTCCATCTCAGCAATGCAGCACCATGCTCCATCTCAGCAATGCAGCACCCTGCTCCATCTCAGCAATACAGCACCCTGCTCCATCACAGCAATGCAGCACCCCGTTCCTTCTCAGCAATCAGCACCCTGCTCCATCTCAGCAATGCAGCACCCTGCTCCATCTCAGCAATGCAGCATCCTGCTCCATCTCAGCAGTACAGCACCCTGCTCCATCTCAGCAATGCAGCACCCTGCTCCATCTCAGCAATACAGCACCCTGCTCCATCTCAGCAACACAGCATCCTGCTCCATCTCAGCAATACAGCACCCTGCTCCGTCACAGCAATGCAGCACCCTGCTCCACCCCAGCAATACAGCACCCTGCTCCATCTCAGCAATGCAGCACCCTGCTCCATCTCAGCAATGCAGCACCCTGCTCCACCCCAGCAATACAGCACCCTGCTCCATCTCAGCAATCAGCACCCTGCTCCATTTCAGCAATGCAGCACCCTGCTCCATCTCAGCAATCCAGCATCCCGCTCCATCTCAGCAATGCAGCACCCTGCTCCATCTCAGCAATACAGCACCCTCCTCCATCTCAGCAATCAGCACCCTGCTCCATCACAGCAATACAGCACCCTGCTCCATCTCAGCAATGCAGCACCCTGCTCCATCACAGCAATACAGCACCCTGCTCCATCTCAGCAATGCAGCATCCTGCTCCATCACAGCAATAGAACACCCTGCTCCATCTCAGCAATACAGCACCCTGCTACATCTCAGCAATGCAGCACCCTGCTCCATCACAGCAATACAGCACCCTGCTCCATCTCAGCAATGCAGCATCCTGCTCCATCACAGCAATAGAACACCCTGCTAAACCTCAGCAATACAGCACCCTGCTCCATCACAGCAATGCAGCACCCTGCTCCATCTCAGCAATCAGCACCCTGCTCCATCTCAGCAATCAATACCCTGCTCCATCTCAGCAATCAGCACCCTGCTCCATCACAGCAATGCAGCACCCTGCTCCATCTCAGCAATGCAGCACCCTGCTCCATCACAGTAATCAGCACCCTGCTCCATGTCAGCAATGCAGCACCCTGCTCCATCTCAGCAATCAGCACCCTGCTCCATCACAGCAATGCAGCATCATGCTCCATCACAGCAATGCAGCATCCTGCTCCATCACAGCAATGCAGCACCCTGCTCCATCACAGCAATACAGCACCCTGCTCCATCTGAGCAATACAGCACCCTGCTCCATCTCAGAAATCAGCACCCTGCTCCATCACAGCAATGCAGCACACTGCTCCATCTCAGCAATGCAGCTCCCTGCTCCATCACAGCAAAGAGCACCCTGCTCCATCACAGCAATGCAGCACCCTGCTCCATCTCAGCAATACAACACCCTGCTCCATCACAGCAATACAGCACCATACTCCATCTCAGCAATACAGCACCCTGCTCCATCACAGCAATACAGCACCCTGCTCCATCACAGCAATACAGCACCCTGCTCCATCTCAGCAATCAGCACCCTGCTCCATCTCAGCAATACAGCATCCTGCTCCATCTCAGCAATACAGCATCCTGCTCCATCACAGCAATGCAGCACCCTGCTCCATCTCAGCAATGCAGCACCATGCTCCATCTCAGCAATGCAGCACCCTGCTCCATCTCAGCAATACAGCACCCTGCTCCATCACAGCAATGCAGCACCCCGTTCCTTCTCAGCAATCAGCACCCTGCTCCATCTCTGCAATGCAGCACCCTGCTCCATCTCAGCAATGCAACACCCTGCTCCATCTCAGCAATGCAGCATCCTGCTCCATCTCAGCAGTACAGCACCCTGCTCCATCTCAGCAATGCAGCACCCTGCTCCATCTCAGCAATACAGCACCCTGCACCATCTCAGCAACACAGCATCCTGCTCCATCTCAGCAATACAGCACCCTGCTCCGTCACAGCAATGCAGCACCCTGCTCCACCCCAGCAATACAGCACCCTGCTCCATCTCAGCAATGCAGCACCCTGCTCCATCTCAGCAATGCAGCACCCTGCTCCATCTCAGCAATGCAGCACCCTGCTCCATCTCAGCAATACAGCACCCTGCTCCATCTCAGCAATGCAGCAGCCTGCTCCATCTGAGAAATACAGCATCCTGCTCCATCACTGCAATGCAGCACCCTGCTCCATGACAGTAATGCAGCAGCCTGTTCTATCTCAGCAATGTAGCACCCTGTTCCATCACAGCAATATAATACTTTTCTCTACCTCAGCTATACAGCACCCTGCTTCATCACAGCAATGCAGCACCCCATTCCATCTCAGCAATGCAGCATTGTCTGTACAGCTGCAGCATGAATTGCCAATGTTTATACATTTTAAACCGCAGCACTATCCTGCATCAGAACAATGCAGCATTACCCTGCACTGCAAAATTGCATTACAGCATGGTGGCAACTTGGTTTGTTACAACAAGCAGCATCATTCAGTACTGCAGCAATGTAGACTACTTTCTCATCACAACACTGCAGAACCATCCAATCCTGCAACACTGCCACAGCGGAATGCATTACAACAAAGTGGCATCTTTGATCTTCAAAACACCGCAACAACATATTTCATTGCAACACTGCAGTAAGTTTGCTTCACAAAGAACTGCAACAGAACCCAACATTTTAAAACTACAGTAGCTTCTCTTTACAGAAGACTGCAGGATCACTTTAAATGGCAACACTAAACCGTGCAGGAGAGCACTGCAGCAATAACCTGCAATGCAAACTTCAGTACTGTATCCCAATTGTAGTGATATACATAAGAACATAAGAACTAGGAGCAGAGTAGGCCATCTGGCCCCTCGAGCCTGCTGCGCCATTCAATGAGATCATGGTTGATCTTTTGTGGACTCAGCTCCACTTTCCGGCCCGAACACCATAACCCTTAATCCCTTTATTCTTCAAAAAACTACCTATCTTTACCTTAAAAACATGTAACGAAGGAGCCTCAACTGCTTCACTGGGGAAGGAATTCCATAGATTCACAACCCTTTGGCTGAAGAAGTTCCTACTAAACTCAGTCCTAAATCTACTTCCCCTTATTTTGAGGCTGTGCCCCCTAGTTCTGCTTTCATCCGCCAGTGGAAACAACCTGCCCGCATCTATCCTATCTATTCCCTTCATAATTTTAAATGTTTCTATAAGATCCCCCCTCATCCTTCTAAATTCCAACGAGTACAGTCCCAGTCTACTCAACCTCTCCTCATAATCCAACCCCTTCAGCTCTGGGATTAACCTAGTGAATCTCCTCTGCACACCCTCCAGTGCCAGTATGTCCTTTCTCAAGTAAGGAGACCAAATCTGAACACAATACTCCAGGTGTGGCCTCACTAACACATTATACAATTGCAGCATAACCTCCCTAGTCTTAAACTCCATCCCTCTAGCAATGAAGGACAAAATTCCATTTGCCTTCTTAATCACCTGTTGCACCTGCAAACCAACTTTCTGTGACTCATGCACTGGCACACCCAGGTCTCTCTGCACAGCAGCATGCTTTAAGCAATTGTATATGTAAATACATTTGCCCTCCGACTACTAAGTGGCTGGAAAGTTATACCATGTGAAATGCAACCTAGGGGGAGTCTCCAGGAGACGTTGTCATGGTTGTTGTGTTTGTGATTGTTCCAGTTTGTTCGTATTAGTTTTGTGGTGAATGTACCTCATGTAATTCACACTGTATAGTATTGCGTTCACACTGTATAGCTTTGTGTCCTTGTGGGCTCTGTCTGCGGGCTGTTCTGCGGCTCTGCACACAGGGGGAGATGAGGAGCTTGTACAGGGCTCCGCTCATGGCTCTGCCCATGGCCCCTCCCACTACCGGAAGTATAAAGTGCTGCAGCCTTGTGAGTCTGCCCTCAGTTCTTCTGGTCGCAGGCAGGCTCAGTTGTAAGTCTATTAAAACCACAGTTTACTTCCTATCATGTCTTGAGTAAATTGATGGTCACAAGATGGACTTAAGAAAACTACTATGGAATCAGCCCTCAAACCTGATCGATTAGAACTCGTCCCGCAGGCTGCAGAGGCGAAGGAAATCTTTCTACACTGGCTTCGGTGTTTCAAGGCCGACCTGGCTGCATCGACTACCTCCGAGACTACAGATGAGCAGAAACTCAGCCTACTGCACGCACGGGTGAGCCATCACATCTCTATGCAGCTCAACAGTACCGACTCGTACACCGAGGCCCTCGCTATGCTAGACCGATTATACGTGCGGCCTGTAAACGAGGTCTACGTGCGGCATATTTTCGCTACCCGCCGCCAGCGCCCCGCAGCGTCGCTAGAGGACTACCTGCGCGATTTAAAAGCCCTTGCACTGGAATGTAACTTTCAGGCTTTAACTGCCTCCCAGCATATGGAACTCACTGTCCGTGATGTGTACGTTGCGGGGGTCCGGTCTAATTATTTGCGCCAGCGACTACTCAAAAAAGGGCCCCACAACTTGGAGGACACGGTAGCGCTAGCAACCTCAATGGAGGTCGCGTTTCAAAGTCTCAAGTCATTCCTCACAGATCAAGCGACTCCATCGTGGACCCCCGACCAGTGACAGCCCCAGGCCTGCGCCGCGCAGCCACCCACACACTATGGAGCGCCAGCGTGCCATTTTTGTGGCCAGCCCCAACACCCACGGCAGCACTGCCCGGCCCGCAATGCGACCTGCAGCAGCTGCGGTCGAAAAGGACATTATGCCAAAGTATGCCTGTCAAAATCAAAACCCTCTAACTCCCCCGCAGTCCAGAGCAATCGCTCCCCCAACTCGCAGGCCCGCAGACCCCGCAATGTTGCAGCGTGTCTGCCGACTCTGCCTCCGCCCGACATGTGTGACTCATGGGGGTCGCCATCTTGGCAATCCTCCCCCATGGGGCCGGCCATGTGCGAGTCATTGGGGCCGCCATCTTGGACACCATCTTCCTCGCCGCCCGCCACATGCGATCCACGGGGCGGCCATCTTGGACGCCATCTTCTTCATCGCCCGCCACGTGCGATCAACGGGGGCCGCCATCGTGGCCATCACCCGAAATTCACCTCGATGACTACGACCTCCGCGGACAGTCATCACGGGGCCACTCCAGCACTGCTGATCGAGCCATCGACTACCCGCAACTCAACGCAGTCACTTTGGACCAGTCGCGTCCGAAGCACCTCAGGAGCTCGATGATGTCCGTTCAAGTCAACGGATACAAGGCACCGTGCCTCTTTGACTCCAGGAATACCGAGAGCTTCGTACATCCTGACCTGGTAAGACGCTGTTTGCTCCCAATCTTGCCCGCACGGCAAACTATCTCTCTCGCCTCGGGTTCGCACTCGGTCCAAATACAAGGGCGCACCGTTGCGACCCTAATGATACAGGGCGTCAGCTACTCTAATTTCCAGCTCTACGTACTTCCCGACTTCTGCGCCCCACTCTTACTCAGGCTCGACCTTCACTGTAACCTCAGGAGCCTTACACACAGCTTCGGCGGCCCCCAACCTTCTCTCACTATATGCAACTTAGCGACTCTAAAAATCGACCCCCCTCCACTCTTCGCGAACCTAACGGCTAACTGTAAACCAGTAGCCACTCGCAGCAGGCAGTACAGCCTGCAGGACAGAGTATTCATTAGAGCCGAAGTCCAGAGGCTCCTACCTGAGGGAGTCACAGAGGCCAGTAAGCCCCTGGAGAGCTCAGGTGGTGGTTGTCAAGACCGGGAAATGTTCCGGATGGTGGTTGATTACAGCCAAACCATTAACTGGTTCACGCACCTCAATGTCTACCCCCTCCCCAGAATTGCAGACATGGTCAACCAGATCGCCCAGTACCGCATCTTCTTCACGGTGGATCTGAAGTCTGCATACCACCAGTTCCCAATCCGCCCGGAGAACCGCCACTACACGGCGTTCGAGGAAGATGGCCGCCTCTTCCATTTCCTCCGGGTCCCCTTTGGGGTCACGAATGGGGTCTCGGTGTTCCAATGAGCAATGGACCGAATGGTGGTCCAGTACAGGCTGTGGGCCACGTTTCCGTACCTGGATAACGTCACCATTTGTGGCCATGACCAGCAGGACCACAACGCCAACCTCCACCAATTTCTCCAATCTGCCCAGAAACTCAATCTCACCTACAATAAGGAGAAATGCGTTTTCCGCACTACCAGACTAGCCATCCTTGGCTATGTCGTGGAAAACGGAGTCCTGGGCCCCGACCCGGCCACTCCCCTCGACCAATCGAAATGTGTACTTCCTCAACGTCAGACAAATTCTCCCGCTTCCCCTTTGCTATCCCGTGCCCCAATATGACCTCCCACACAGTCATCAGAGCCCTGCACAGTGTCTTCACCCTGTTCAGCTTCCCCAGAAAACGTGCACAGCGACAGGGGTTCATCCTTCATGAGCGACGTGCTGCGTCAGCACCTGCTTGACAAGGGCATTGCCTCGAGCAGGACTACCAGCTATAACCCCAGGGGGAACGGGCAGGTGGAGAGGGAGAACGTGACGGTCTGGAAGACCGTCCTACTGACCCTACGGTCCAGGAACCTTCCGACCTCCCACTGGCAGGAGGTCCTCCCTAACGCGCTCCATGCAATTAGGTCCCTCCTTTGCACTGCCACTAACCAGACCCCTCACGAGCGATTATTTGTTTTCCCTAGGGGCACTACCACGGGGGCTTCGCTCCCATCTTGGTTGAGGACACCGGGCCTTGTTCACCTCTGGAAGCACGTCCGGACACATAAAACGGACCCACTAGTAGAAAGGGTACTACTGCTACACTCGAACCCACACTACGCCTTTATTGAATACCCCGACGGCCGTCAGGACACCGTTTCCTTCCGGGACCTGGTGCCTGCAGGATCCACCACTACCACCACCACTGCCGAGGTACCCCTCACACTACACCCCACCCGACCCCCCATGCCCTGCGCCCCAATACCTATAGGTTTCCTGCGCCGCCATTCGCCCATCGCACCGGTCAGGAACGAAGCTCGGCCCGAACCTCCCTGGAGTCCACCCTCAGATCCACACTGCCCGTCACCACCCAGCTACCTGAAGAGGCTGCAACCCCAGTGCTCCGCTGATCCCAAAGGATGACTCGGCCACCAGACCGGCTCAACCTGTAGACCCGTCACCCCCGCCGGACTTGATTTTTTTACAGGGGGTGAATGTGATGAATGTACATCATGTAATTCACACTGTATAGTATTGCGTTCACACTGTATAGCATTGTGTCCTTGTGGGCTCTGTCTGTGAGCCGTTGCGCGGCTCTGCCCACGGGGGGAGATGAGGAGCTTTTACAGGGCTCCACCCTCGGCTCTGCCCATGGCTCCGCCCATGGCCCCTCCCACTACCGGAAGTATAAAGTGCTGCAGCCTTGTGAGTCTGCCCTCAGTTCTTCTGGTCCCAGGCAGGCTCAGTTGTAAGTCTACTAAAACCACAGTTTACTTCCTATTGTGTCTCGAGTAAATTGATGGTCACAAGATGGACTACCTACCTTACCAGTGGGACCAGGCAGCGCGGGTGGGCTCCAGGGTCCTGGGGGGGGGGGGGGGGGGGCGCGGGGCGATCTGGTCCCGGGGGTGCCCCACGATGGACTGGCCCGCGATTGGAGTCGACCGATCGGCGAGCGGGCCTGTGTCGTGGGGGCACTCTTTTCCTTCCGTGTTCGCCATAGTCTTCATGATGGCGGACGCGGAAGTGACCCCCCTCCCCTGCGCATGCACGGGGATGACATCAGCAGCCGCTGATACTCCGGCGCATGCGCGGACTTCCGCCGGCTGGCGAAGTCCTTTCGGCCTCGGCTGGTGTGGCGCCAAAGGCCTTTCCCGCCGGCCAACGGGGCGCCAACCATTCCGGCGCTGGCCTAGCCCCTCAGGGTTAGGGCTTGGCCCCTAAAGGTGCGGAGAAATCCGCACCTTTGGGGCGACCCAACACCGGAGTGGTTCACGTACTCCATCCCACCGGGACCCCCTGCCCCGCCGGGTAGGGGAGAATCCTGGCCCTGATGTGTGAAAATTTGAAAGACCAGGGCTGTATTCTCTGTTACTGAGGCTAAGTGCCGACGGCAACAGAGGATCCATGGTGTTTCACGATGGGAAAAACGGCGCGGAGTCCGCACTGATTCCGCTACCGGCGAGGAACTAGCACCGTTGGTGTGAAACACCCGCAGAATGTGTAGAAAATGGTTGGAGATCATGCGGTCTGTGCTGCACATGTGAAGGTCTGATAACCTCCAACCCCCACACATGCACCGATCACACTGGAAAAGATGGTGCCGTTTGTGCTGGACCGTGTATTCGCCACCCCGACCCCACAGCCCACCCCCTGGCCACCCCCCACCAATCGACTTGGCCCTGGCAGAAGCTCCCCAGCCAGTGGCACGGACCTCAGCCGAGTGTGCTGATGCACATGTCCTCTCTCTCTCTCTCTGCAGCCACCACGCCAGGCTCACGACCACTGAGACCACACGGGACCCATGCCATCAGGAACTCAGTCCATCGGAGTCGAAGCATTTCGGCGGGGCCTGCTAATGACATTCCAACGGGGTTGCGACTGCGTGCGGCGCGCGTCTCGATGATGCTGATTTAGAGGGGGCAGAGTATCGCGACTCGGCATCGAACCGCAGCCTTCTGTGATTTTGGCATTGGGGCCATTCTCCACCCAATCACCATTCCAGATTTCAACATCGGGCAATGGAGAATCCCGCCCATGGTCTTCAAATTCGGAAACGGTGTTGCAAAAAAAAACCAAACGGGGAACATGGAAAGAAATCTCTGAGAATGCTAAGCTGGTAAAAGAAAAAAATGGAAAGTTTGAAAATGCCTCAGTATCTTTGAGTAACTGGTAATGTAGATGGCAAATGATGCGCATTTAAGCAACAGTTCACATTGTATGTGGCAGGTTTAGGATTACAAGTGCAGCCAGATGAATGAAAAATAGCGTTATTGCTAACTGTAGCAGGCACCCAGGCGATAGAGATTTACAACACATTTGTTTTTGAATGGGAGGAAGAAAGCTCGGGTGCCATCATTGAGAAGTTCGATGAGCATTGTGTTTTGAAAAAGAACAAAAAATTTTGAGCAGCAGATGTTTAGAATGCGCACACAGAAGATGGGCGAGTCCTTTGGTAACTTTCTTCCCGACCTCAAACTTGTAAGTTTGTAACGTTAAAATCCTCGATGATTTGAGATCTGATTGCCTTCAGAATTAATAATGATAAGGTGCTTGAACGTCTCTTACGGGAGAATGAGCTTCAATTAGAAGATGCAATTAAGATTTGCCATGCGCGTGAGCTTGCTGCGCAGCATATAAACACATTGAATGCTTGGAGTTTAGATGTGAAAATCAGTAGCGTTGCAGACGTCATTGATATTGTGATGCACTCAAAAGTAAAACATGGCCTAATCAGCGGTGGCCATTTTAAACGCTTGCCAGAAGCAGCCATTAAGTGTAAAAGATGAGGGAACAGGCACCTACAAAGGCAATATCCAGCATATGGAAACATTTGCAAAAAGTGCAAAGACAAAAACCATTTTGCCAAACAATGTTTTCGCAACAAGAAAGTTAATCGAGAAAAATCTATAAATACTATTAATGATATCAACTTAAGAGGGCATATTTTTCATCGATGTAGTCGCGAACGATGACAGAGTCAGTGAAGCCAAACAAAGTAAAATGTCGTCTATACAAACAAAAAGGTTATAAAAATAATTTTGTAATGGTAACAAAAGAAAATTGGACAGTTTAGTTATTGGTAAATAAATCACTCATCAATATTAAAGTGGACACAGGGGTGAGAGAGAATCTCATCAGCATCAGTGGTACTGAAGCTATGAAAATAAAACTCAGAATACTAAACACCCCAGTCTTCTGGACGAACTACAACGGTCAGAAAATGTATCACATTAGGCATGTGTGAACTCGAAGTCCAAGTTAAAGATAAAGTTCACAAAGCCAAATTCTCCACAGTAGCTAAAGATCATGGTTGCTGCTAGGTGTTGAAGCTTGTGAAGCACTCGAACTGGTAAAAAGTGTATCGTACTGACTGTGCACTGCGCACACACTGCAGATCGGTGGAGTCCATTCTGCAGGCTTTTCCAGACATTTTTCAGGCTTTTGCTTTTCACCGACAAGATTCAACTCAAATGATCTCAGAATATGCATGGAGCCTAAAGACCTCAATGCAAATATAAAATGGGAACGCTATCTGATACCGAAGCAAGAGGAGACCACAAGTGAGATGTTAGGTGCAACATATTTCAGCAAATTTGATGCTTTGTAGGGATTCTGGCAACTCAAATTAGATGAAGAAAGTACTAAGTATTGTATGTTCAATACTCCCGTTAGGTACATATTGCTTTCTTCGTTTGCCCTTTGGCATGATCTCAGCGTCAGAAATTTCCGCAGAGCGATGGAACACATTGCTGAAGGCATTCAGGGTGTTCGAGAATCTGGCGATAACATCATCATTTGGGTTTCCACACAAGAGGGACACAATGAAAGGCGAATAAGAGTATTGCAGAATGTCAAGAAAAATGAGCTACATCTTAACAAGGCCAAATGTCAATTTGGTGTGAAGGAAATAATGTTCCTAGGAGACAGGCTGTCTGCTCAAGGAACAAAACCCGATGACATGAAAATACAAGCCATTATGAATATGCCTCAACAAACAGACAAAAAGGGAGTACCGAGAGTACTAGGCATGATTAATTTTATTGGTAAATTTATTTCAAGCCTCTGAGCAAAGACAGCATGCCTTAGAGAAGTTCTAAAAAAGTGAATCACTTCACTTGGACAGGCAAACATGAACAAGAGTGGATCACATTAAAAACAGCGCTAACGACAACTCCAGTCCTAACATTCTTTGACCCGACCAAGATTTCAACAGATGCATCGAAGGATCATCTAGGTGCAGGAAAATGGTAGTGATTGGGGACCAGTAGCATATACATCCAGATCAAGACAGAGTCTGAGTGTCGCAATGCTCAAATTGAAACCGAATGTCCCGGATTAGTCAATAGATTAGAGAATCCCACAGTTAAGTGTATGGTCTACATACTTTCATTGCAGAGGCAGATCACAGACCGTTGGTAGCCATAGTCAAGAAAAGATGATGATGAAACATCAGAGGTATGACTTTGGATTGATCTATACACTGGACAAGCACATTGTAGTAGCCGATGCGCTATCCAGAGGTACAGCAACACAGGCGGTGATGGCAACGATGGTGCAGGTGTTGGCTGTGTTGGTGCTGGCTGCTGGCGGGATGACTCCGAGAGCAAGCCAAAATCTTCCGTGTCCTCCAGTGTGGGCAGGGGGACGAGGGATGGACCTGATGGGGACGAATAGGGGGGCGCCGGGGAAAAGGAGGTTGGCGTGGGGGTGAAAAAGGGGCGTGGGCATGGGATCGGCACCTGAGGGAGCCAGGTTCCGGAGCGAGACTGTGTCCTGGTGGCCGTCGGGGAACTCCACGTAGGCATACTGAGGGTTGGCGTGGTGAAGGTGTACTTTGTCCACCAGGGGTTCCACCTTGTAGTGCCGGACATGCCTACGGAGAAGGACTGGGCCCGGAGTCGTGAGCCATGTCGGGAGCGCCACCCCAGATGTAGACTTCCTAGGGAAGGCAAAAACACGTTCACGGGGTGTACTGTTAGTTGCGGTGCACAGTGGCGACTGAATGGAATGGAGCGCGTCAGGGCGGACCTGCTGCCAGCGAGCGGCTGGGAGGTTCCTGGACCGTAGGGCCAGCTGGACGGCCCTCCATACCGTCCCGTTCTCCCTCTCTACCTGCCCGTTTCCCCCAGGGGTTGTAGCTGGTCATCCTACTGGAGGCGATACCTCTGAATCTCCTGCCGGCCAGGTAATGCCTCCGGTGCCGCACCGCTTCACCGATTGCCTGGGCCTCCTTTTCAACAAAGGAATGCCGAATTTCAGAGGCGTGGTGGGTGCGTGAAAACAATGCCATGGGTCTGCCTGCCTGATTCAGCCTGGCGGCAAGTGCGACATTTGAAGCGTCGCTTTCTGCTTGGAAAGGCAGTGTCTCGTCTACTGCGTGCATCCCGGCCTTGGCTATGTCAGATCGAATGCGGGCGAAGGCCTGTTGTGCCTCGGCCGAGAGGGGAAAATGTGTGGACTGGATAAGTGGGCGGGCCTTGTCCGCGTATTGTGGGACCCACTGGGCGTAATAAGAAAAGAACCCAAGGCAGCGTTTGAGGGCCTTGGGGCAGTGGGGGATTGGGAGCTCCATGAGGGGGCGCATGCGGTCGGGGTCGGGCCAGAGTAGTCTGTTTTGGACTACGTAGCCGAGGATGGCTAAGCGGTCCGTGTGGAATACGCACTTCTCCTTGTTGTACGTGAGATTAAGGAGAGATGCGGTGTGGAGGAATTTAGAAAGGTTGGCATCATGGTCCTGCTGGTCATGGCCGCAGATAGTGACATTGTCGAGGTACGGGAAGGTGGCCTGCAGTCTGTACCGGTCAACCATTCGGTCCATTTCTCGTTGAAATACCGAGACTCCATTCGTGACGCCAAAGGGAACCCTAAGAAATTGGTACAGACGACCATCTGCCTCGAAGGCAGTGTAGGGACGGTCCGATTTATGGATGGGGAGCTGGTGATAGGCGGATTTCAGGTCAATAGTAGAGAAGACCCGGTACTGTGCAATCTGATTGACCATATCAGAAATGCGGGGGAGGGGGTACGCGTCGCGCTGCGTGTACTGGTTGATGGTCTGGCTGTAGTCCACGACCATCCTGTGCTTCTCCCCGGTCTTAACCACTACCACCTGGGCTCTCCAAGGGCTGTTGTTGGCCTCAATGATACCCTCCCAAAGCAGCCGCTGGACTTCGGACCTGATGAAGGCCTTGTCCTGGGTGCTGTACCGTCTGCTCCTGGTGGCGATGGGCTTGCAATCTGCGGTCAGATTGGCAAAGAGTGAGAGAGGCTCGACCTTGAGGTTCGCGAGGCCGCAAATGGTGAGGGGAGGTAGGGGTCCGCCGAATTTGAGGGTGAGGCTCTGGAGATTGCACTGGAAATCCAGGCCTAGTAAGAGTGACGCGCAGAGGTTGGGGAGAATGTACAGATGGAAATGGTCGAATTCCATGCCCTGTACAGTGAGTGTAATCAGGCAGAAACCCCGGATCGGGACAGAGTGGGACCCGCAGGCGAGAGAGATCTGCCGGTTGGCGGGATGGACCGCCTTACCGTGTCCGGGTGGACGAAGCTCTCGGTGCTCCCGGAGTCGATGAGGCAGGAGGTCACGTGGCCGTTGACCAGCATCAATGTGGAAGATGGTGCCAGGTTGCGAGGACGGGACTGGTCGAGCGTGACGGAGGCGAGTAGCGGGCGATCGGCGGTCGAGTCAGATGAGTCCGACGAGGAGCGGTAGCGACCCGTGTCCCGTGGCCTCGTCCCAGGGGGAGGACAAAATGGCGGCATCTGGAGTACCTGTGGGTAAAATGGTGACACCCATGGAGCGCACGTTGTGGGGTCGGGACAAAATGGCGGCGCCCATGGAACACACATGGCGGTGGTGGATGAAGATGGCGGCGCCCATGGAACGCACGTGGTGGGGGCGGCGAAAGATGGCGGCGCCCACTGATCGCACGTGGGGTCGGCGGAAGCAGACGGCAGGGCCCATTGAGCGAGCGGCTGAGGTGAGGGGACCGGTGGCGCGATTGCGGCAACCGTCAGGGACTGACACACCGCTGCAAAGTGGCCTTTCTTACCACAAGCTTTGTAGGTCGCATTGCGGGCTGGGCAGCGCTGGCGGGGGTACTTCTGCTGACCACAGAAGTAACAGTGGGGACCCCCAGGGAGCGCGGTGCGGCGGGCAGTGCAGGCATAGTGTGCGGGGGTGGCTGCTGGGGGTCCGTTTACGGGGTCCACGAGGGGTAGGACAGGTGGGCCTGGGGGGCCGTTTGCGGGGTCCACGCGGGGAAGGACGGGTGGGCCGAGCGGCTAGCGGTGTAAGATCGCGCACTACGGGAGGCGGCCGTCATGGAAATCGCTAGAGCCTTTGCGACCGCGAGGTCGGGGGCGGCCCCTTCCAGCATTCGTTGCCGGATGGGGTCCGATGCAATGCCTGTAACAAAGGCATCGCGCATGAGTAAATCGGAATGTTCCGTGACTGTGAGGGTCCGGCAGTCGCAGTCTCGTACCAGAGGTATAAGGACCCTCCAGAAGTCCTCAATCGACTCACCCGGCTGCTGGACGCGAGTAGAGAGTTGATGCCTCACAAACAGGGTGTTCACCGACTGTGCATAGTTCTCCTTGAGCAGTTCCATAGCTGTGGTGTCGTCAGTCGCATCTCGAATTAGTGGAAAGACACTGGAGCTAAGTCTGGAGTACAGGAGTTGCTTTCTCTCAGCCTCTGTCGGGGGAGGGACCGCTGAAGAGCTGTAGTGCCCCAAAGACTGCAAGCCAGTAAACAAAGTATTTTCTGGCGTGAGGCGACTGCGGATCCAGCTGCAGACGGTCAGGCTTGATTCTGATGTCCATGGTGAACGGAAAATCACACAGCAATAAATTGTAGCGCTAACAATTATACTCAAAGACGAGAGACTAGTACAATAGAGGCTTTATTGCTGTGCGATGCTATTCCTCCATCTGCAACTGTAGACTAAGGTCAGAGTGACTCACACGCATATTTATACACAAGCTCCCAGTGGGCGGAGCTAGCCGGCAGGGGCTTACCGGAGGAACCTGTATTACAGGTACAGGCATACATCCCCCTACTGCAAGTACACATAACTGCAGTGGTTATATCACCACACCCAGTCAGAGGATCTCCCTCTGTGTCCAATACAAGTTCTCTCTCAATCCCTCTTGCAGGATCACCCACTGTCCCTGTAAGAGTCTCTCTCTGTCCCTGTAACAGGGTCTCTCTCTGTCCCTGTAACATAGTCTCTCCCTGTCCCTGTAACAGAGTCTCTCCCTGTCCCTGTAACAGGGTCTCTCTCTGTCCCTGTAACAGGGTCTCTCTCTGTCCCTGTAACAGAGTCTCTCCATGTCCCTGTAACAGGGTCTCTCTCTGTCCCTGTAACAGAGTCTCTCCCTGTCCCTGTAACAGGGTCTCTCCCTGTCCCTGTAACAGAGTCTCTCTCTGTCCCTGTAACAGAGTCTCTCCCTGTCCCTGTAACAGGGTCTCTCTCTTTCCCTGTAATAGTCTCTCCCTGTCCCTGTAACAGAGTCTCTCTCTGTCCCTGTAACAGAGTCTCTCTCTGTCCCTGTAACAGAGTCTCTCTCTGTCCCTGTAATAGAGTCTCTCCCTGTCCCTGTAACAGGGTCTCTCTCTGTCCCTGTAATAGAGTCTTTCTCTGTCCCTGTAACAGAGTCTCTCCCTGTCCCTGTGTGGTGAGATAACCACTGTAGTATGTGTACTGCAGTAGGGGGATGTATGCCTGTACCTGGAATACAGGTTCCTCCGGTCAGCCCCTGCCGGCTAGCTCCGCCCACAGGGAGCTTGTGTATAAATATGTATGAGAGCTGCTCAGACCCTCAGTCTACAGTTGCGGATGAAGGGACAACATTGTACAGCAATAAAGCCTCTATTGTACTAGTCTCTCGGCTTTGAGTATAATTGTTAGCGCCACAATTTATTGCTGTACGATTTCCCAGTCACCATGGACATCAGAGTCAAGCCTGACCGTCTGCAGCTGGATCCACATTCGCCTCACGCCAGAAAAGACTTTGATCACTGGCTCGCAGTCTTAGAGGCCTACATCTCTTCAGCACACCCTCCCCCGACGGAGGCTCAGAAAAAGCAACTCCTGTACTCCAGACTTAGCTCCAGCGTCTTTCCGCTCATTCGAGATGCGACCGACTACACCGCAGCTATGGAACTGCTCAAGGAGAATTATGCACCATCGACGAACACCCTGTTTGCGAGGCATCAACTTTCTACTCGCGTCCAGCAGCCGGGTGAGTCGATTGAGGACTTCTGGAGGGCCCTTATACCTCTGGTACGAGACTGCGACTGCCGGGCCCTCACAGCCGCGGAACATTCGGACTTACTCATGCGCGATGCCTTCATTACAGGCATTGGATCAGACCCCATCCGGCAACGACTGCTGGAAGGGGTCGCCCCCGACCTCGCGGCCGCAAAGGCCCTGGCGCTTTCCATGACGGCCGCCTCCCGTAGTGCGCACACTTACTCCGCTAGCCACTCGGCCCACCCGTCCTACCCCTCGTGGATCCCGCAAACGGCTCCCCAGGCCCATCCGTCCCACCCCTCGTGGACCCCGCAAACGGCCCCCCCAGCAGCCGCCCCCGCGCACTATGCCTGCGCTGCCCGCCGCACCGCACCCCCTGGGGGTCCCCACTGTTACTTCTGCGGCCAACAGAAGCACCCTCGCCAACGCTGCCCGGCCCGCACAGCGACCTGCAAAGCTTGTGGAAAGAAAGGCCACTTTGCAGCGGTGTGTCAGTCCCGGACGGTCGCCGCTATCGCGCCGCCGGTCCCCACGCCTCAGCCGCTCCCTCAATGGGCCCCGCCGTCCGCTTCCCCTGACCCCACGTGCGATCAGTGGGCGCCGCCATCTTTTGCCGCCCCCGCCATGGGCGCCGCCATCTTCATCCACCACAGCCATGTGAGTTCCATGGGCGCCGCCATTTTGTTCCGACCCCATAACGTGCGCGCCATTGACGCCGCCATTTTACCCACAGGTACTGCGGATGCCGCCATCTCGTCTCCAGGGGCCGCCATCACGGGACACGGGTCGCTAACGCTCCTCGTCGGACTCATCTGACTCAACCGCCCACCAACCACTGCTCGCCTCCGTTACGCTCGACCAGTCCCGTCCTCGCAACCTGGCACCCTCTTCCACATCGGTGCTGGTCAACGGCCATGTGACCTCCTGCCTCATCGACTCCGGGAGCACCGAGAGCTTCGTCCACCCGGACACGGTAAGGCGCTATTCCCTTGCGATCCATCCCGCCGACCGGCAGATCTCCCTTGCCTCCGGTTCCCACTCTGTCCCGATCCGGGGTTTCTGCCTGGTTAAACTCACTGTACAGGGTGTGGAATTCGACCGTTTCCGTCTGTACATTCTCCCCGACCTCTGCACTTCACTCCTACTAGGCCTGGATTTCCAGTGCAATCTCCAGAGCCTCACCCTCAAATTCGGTGGACCCCTACCTCCCCTCACCGTTTGCGGCCTCGCGACCCTCAAGGTCGAGCCCCCCTCCCTCTTTGCCAATCTGACTGTGGATTGCAAGCCCGTCGCCACCAGGAGCAGACGGTACAGCACCCAGGACAAGGCCTTCATCAGGTCCGAAGTCCAGCGGCTGCTTCGGGAGGGTATCATCGAGGCCAGCAACAGCCCTTGGAGAGCCCAGGTGGTAGTGGTTAAGACCGGGGAGAAGCACAGGATGGTCATGGACTACAGCCAGACCATCAACCGGTACACGCAGCTCGACGCGTACCCCCTCCCCCGCATTTCTGATATGGTCAATCAGATTGCACAGTACCGGGTCTTCTCTACTATTGACCTGAAATCCGCCTACCACCAGCTCCCCATTCGTAAATCGGACCGTCCCTACACTGCCTTTGAGGCGGACGGTCGTCTGTACCAATTTCTGAGGGATCCCTTCGGCGTCACGAATGGGGTCTCGGTCTTTCAGCGAGAAATGGACCGAATGGTTGACCGGTACGGATTGCAGGCCACCTTCCCGTACCTCGACAATGTCACCATCTGCGGCCATGACCAGCAGGACCATGATGCCAACCTTTATAAATTCCTCCACACCGCATCTCTCCTTAATCTCACGTACAACAAGGAGAAATGCGTGTTCCGCACAGACCGCTTAGCCATCCTTGGCTACGTAGTCCAAAACGGACTACTGGGGCCCGATCCCGACCGCATGCGCCCCCTCATGGAGCTCCCAATTCCCCACTGCCCCAAGGCCCTCAAACGCTGCCTTGGGTTTTTCTCTTATTACGCCCAGTGGGTCCCGCAATACGCAGACAAGGCCTGGCCACTTATCCAGTCCACACATTTTCCCCTCTCGGCCGAGGCACAACAGGCCTTCGCCTGCATTCGATCTGACATAGCCAGGGCGGGGATGCACGCCGTAGACGAGACTCTGCCTTTCCAAGTAGAGAGCGACGCTTCAGATGTCGCCCTTGCCGCCACGCTGAATCAGGCCGGCAGACCCGTGGCATTCTTTTCACGCACCCTCCACGCCTCCGAAAATCGGCATTCCTCTGTCGAAAAGGAAGCCCAGGCAATCGTTGAAGCGGTGCGGCACTGGAGGCATTACCTGGCCGGCAGGAGATTCACTCTCCTCACTGACCAACGGTCGGTAGCCTTCATGTTCAACAACAAGCAGTGGGGCAAGATCAAGAATGACAAAATCTTGCGGTGGAGAATCGAGCTCTCCACCTTTAACTACGAGATCTTGTGTCGCCCCGGCAAGCTCAACGAGCCCCCAGACGCCCTCTCCCGAGGTACATGTGCCAGTGCACAAGTGAACCAGCTCCGTGCCTTGCACGACAACCTTTGCCATCCGGGGGTCACCCGCTTGTACCATCTGATCAAAGCCCGCTATCTGCCCTACTCCGTCGAGGAAGTACGGACAGTCACCAGAGACTGCCAGATCTGTGCGGAGTGCAAGCCGCACTTCTACCGGCCAGATCGCGCGCGCCTGGTGAAAGCATCCCGCCCCTTTGAACGCCTCAGCGTGGAAGGGCCCCTTCCCTCTACCGACCGCAACACCTACATCCTTAGTGTGGTCGATGAATTTTCTAGGTTCCCCTTTGCCATCCCATGCCCAGATATGACGTCTGCCACCGTCATCAAGGCCCTGGATTCCATTTTCGCCCTGTTCGGTTTCCCCGACTATATCCACAGTGACAGGGGATCCTCATTCATGAGCGATGAGCTGCGTCAGTTCCTGCTCAGCAGGGGTATCGCCTCCAGCAGGACGACCAGCTACAACCCCCGGGGAAACGGGCAGGTAGAGAGGGAGAACGGGACGGTATGGAGGGCCGTCCAGCTGGCCCTACGGTCCAGGAACCTCCCAGCCGCTCGCTGGCAGCAGGTCCTCCCTGACGCGTTCCATTCCATTCGGTCGCTACTGTGCACCGCAACTAACAGTACACCCCATGAACGTGTTTTTGCCTTCCCTAGGAAGTCCACATCCGGAGTGTCGCTCCCGACTTGGCTCACGACTCCGGGCCCAGTCCTTCTCCGTAGGCATGTACGGCACCACAAGGCGGAACCCCTGGTGGACAAAGTACGCCTTCTCCACGCTAACCCTCAGTATGCCTACGTGGAGTTCCCCGACGGCCGCCAGGACACAGTCTCGTTCCGGGACCTGGCTCCCTCAGGTGCCGATCCCATGCCCACACCCCTTCCTGCGCCAACCCCAGCGCCCCCCTATTCGTCCCCATCAGGTCCATCCCTCATCCCCCTGCCCACCCTGGAGGACATGGAAGATTTCGGCTTGCTCTCGGAGTCATCCCGCCAGCAGCCAGCACCAACACCGCCAGCACCTGCACCATCGGGGCCATCACCGCCTGTGCCGACGTCACCACCACAGCTACGCCGATCACAGCGGAACGTCCGACCACCAATTCGGCTCAACCTGTAACCTGCTAACCGGATGGACTCTTGATTTTCCTTGTTGGACCCTCTTGTAAATAGCATCCTTTGTATTAGAGTTACATGTCACCCCCGCCGGACTCATTTTTTACAGGGGGTGAATGTGGTGAGATAACCACTGTAGTTATGTGCACTGCAGTAGGGGGATGTATGCCTGTACCTGTAATACAGGTTCCTCCGGTCAGCCCCTGCCGGCTAGCTCCGCCCACAGGGAGCTTGTGTATAAATATGTATGAGAGCTGCTCAGACCCTCAGTCTACAGTTGCGGATGAACGGACAACATCGTACAGCAATAAAGCCTCTATTGTACTAGTCTCTCGGCTTTGAGTATAATTGTTAGCGCCACACCCTGTAACAGAGTCTCTCCCTGTCCCTGTAACAGAGTCTCTCCCTGTCCCTGTAAAAGGGTCTCTCTCTGTCCCTGTAACAGAGTCTCTCCCTTAGCAGGGCCTTTCTCTGTTCCTGTAACAGGGTCTCTCTCTGTCCCTGTAACAGAGTCTCTCCCTGTCCCTGTAACAGAGTCTCTCCCTGTCCCTGTAACAGAGTCTCTCTCTGTCCCTGTAACAGAGTCTCTCCCTGTCCCTGTAACATAGTCTCTCTCTGTCCCTGTAACAGGGTCTCTCTCTGTCCCTGTAACAGAGTCTCTCCCTGTCCCTGTAACAGGGTCTCTCCCTGTCCCTGTAACAGAGTCTCTCTCTGTCCCTGTAACAGAGTCTCTCCCTGTCCCTGTAACAGGGTCTCTCTCTTTCCCTGTAATAGAGTCTCTCCCTGTCCCTGTAACAGAGTCTCTCTCTGTCCCTGTAACAGAGTCTCTCTCTGTCCCTGTAACAGGGTCTCTCCCTGTCCCTGTAATAGAGTCTCTCCCTGTCCCTGTAACAGGGTCTCTCCCTGTACCTGTAACAGAGTCTCTCCCTGTCCCTGTAACAGAGTCCCTCCCTGTCCCTGTAACAGGGTCTCTCTCTATCCCTGTAACAGAGTCTCTCTCTGTCCCTGTAACATAGTCTCTCTCTGTCCCTGTAACAGAGTCTCTCCCTGTCCCTGTAAAAGGGTTTCTCTCTGTCCCTGTAACAGAGTCTCTCCCTTAGCAGGGCCTTTCTCTGTCCCTGTAACAGAGTCTCTCTCAGTCCCTGTAACAGAGTCTCTCCCTGTCCCTGTAACAGGGTCTCTCTCTGTCCCTGTAATAGAGTCTTTCTCTGTCCCTGTAACAGAGTCTCTCCCTGTCCCTGTAACAGAGTCTCTCCCTGTCCCTGTAAAAGGGTCTCTCTCTGTCCCTGTAACAGAGTCTCTCCCTTAGCAGGGCCTTTCTCTGTTCCTGTAACAGGGTCTCTCTCTGTCCCTGTAACAGAGTCTCTCCCTGTCCCTGTAACAGAGTCTCTCCCTGTCCCTGTAACAGAGTCTCTCCCTGTCCCTGTAACAGAGTCTCTCTCTGTCCCTGTAACAGGGTCTCTCTCTGTCCCTGTGACAGAGTCTCTCCCTGTCCCTGTAACAGGGTCTCTCTCTGTCCCTGTAACAGAGTCCCTCCCTGTAGCAGGGTCTTTCTCTGTCCCTGTAATAGAGTCTCTCTCTCTGTCCCTGTAACAGAGTCTCTCTCTGCCCATACCGGCCACCATGGCTGGGTGTTCTGGCCACTGAGGCCATCAGCTACCCACCCCCTGGGCTGCATGCGGCAGACTGTCTAACACTGGTGTCTTCCGTTTGCCCCACCCATCCCAGGTCAAGGTGGCCCATAACTACCGGGAGCAGGAGAAAACTGGAGGAGGACTGCTGGACTCTGGGCCCTCTCCAGATTTTGAGCCCGCCCTGCATTTATCACAGACAGAGATTGAGGCCTCAAAATCTCCCCACATCTCTCTCTCTGACTCTCTATTGCAAAATCGCTCTCTGTTCCTGTACAAAAATCTCTCTCTGTCTCTCTGTTACAGGATAGGAATGGGCGAGGCGCTGCAGAGCTTATCCCAATCACAAGTGGGCATGGTTGATGCACTGCGGAGCATGACCCGGTCACTTGGGGGTGTCCCAGTCACTGAGGGGCATCGCCGAGTGCATCGGCATGATGGTGTGGACCATGGGGAACCACCAGGCCAGACACAATCAGATGATGCAGAAGCAGCTGTGCTCGAACCAGAAGCCCCTCCATCCTAAGGTGAACTCCAGGTCCCTCTGGGTACCTATCTGGAGGCCCCATGGGGTGGAGAGTGGCCACCAGCACTCCCGACGTCCACCCCTCTGAGGAGGACGCATCCCGGGGTCAGCACACAGGACAGGGCGGCACGGCTGTGTATGTGCCGCTGATAAGTGAGCTGGAGCCCTCCAGCCCCAGACGACGTCCGCCAGGGGAATCAAAGACCATGAGATGAGGTAAGCCGCTGGTTGTCCCTATCTCAGATGTGCATCCTGGGGAAACACCAAGACATAGTTGGAGATCTAGGAGGGCCAAGCACATTGAACATTGCTTAGGGGAAGGGTGAGGGGTTAGGTAGGGGGTGAGGAGCGGGTGGGGTTGAGGTGTTGGCGGGGCAGCACTATCGGGAATGGGGTATTGTATAGCACATCAAACAATTCTGTACAAACATTATGATGGCTCTGTCACTTTCTTCCGCAATGCGGGCTGACCCCCAGATCCTTTGCCTGTCTCTCCAGGCAACCCCCTTTCCATGGAACCAACCCACCCTCCGGCTGTGGTTGTCTCCTGGGAGCTGTGTCCCATCCCCTGGGTGTTCAGATGTTGGCTGCTGCATGTCCAGGCATCAAGGTTTGATTGGAATGCCACATGGTCCGCCTACCCATGGGAACCCACTTGGCATGTGTCATGTGCCCACTTAACCACGATTGCCAATTTCCTATTAGCCATTGCCTTCAGCTATGCAGCCAGCGACCTCAGCAGTTGGTGGAGGCTATGGGTGATCGGTGGGGCAGACGGGCAGGGACAGGGGATGTCCCTGACATGGGATTGGGATCCAAGGGTTGTCATGGTGGTGCCACGAGTGATTGCCCGCCCAGTTGCTCCCAGCGCCTCGCCCCCCCCCCCCCCCCCCCCACCTTCCCATGGTGGCCCAACCCTGTGGATGGTCCTTCACTCCCAGCTGATGGTCCCCCATCCCCCGCTGAGCACTGGGGTGGCAAGGCCAGCACCCCCGATCTCTTTGCCTGTAAGCAAAGATTGCTACTCCCTCTTCGGCTCGCCACTGAAGCCCTTCTGTCAGGTTCATGTTTTTAAAAAGGAGTACCAATCGGCGCTAGCGTGGGCACTTGCTGGGGAGTCCGGTGAATGTCAGGAGGCTCTTGTTAATTGTATGCAAATGGGCCTTGAGTGGTGACAATTGGTTTCTCACCACGCTACAGGGGGATTCCAAATTTGCCTACGGGCGCAGGCCGGTTGCATTGCAAACTGTTTGGCGCCTGGCGTGGTTCCCGTTTCTGGCCTCTTCCGCTATTCATTGGCATCGTTACGCTTGAGCGTGGGTGTAACAAGGCCAGAAAATCACGCCCAAAATCTCTCTCTGTCTCTGTTTCAGGATCTCTCTGTGTTGCAGAATCTCTCTCTCTGTTACAGGATGTCTCTCTGTCTCTCCGATACAGGATCTCTATCTGTTACAGAATGCCCATATGTCCCTGTTACCAAATCTCTCTCTGTCCCCCTGTTACAGAATCTTTCTGTCTCTCTGTTACAAAATCTCTCTTTCTAAGTACTTCAACATTTTTAATATTGGCAGCATGTTACTTGTTACTAAAGAACGTTAAAATTATGATTTAGGGAAGTGTGGCTGCAGTGACTAACCTGCCTATCAACGCCATGATCTAGCCCCTTTCCATACCTTTTGTGAATGCCTGTGTCTCAAGGTTGTCTCAATTTCTGTGCTAGCCTGCATAGCTGGTTTTATTTTGTAAAACATGGATATCGCTAACACTTACGAGAAGGTCAAAGTATTTTTTGCTCACCTTGCACATGTTATCACCTTTGGAGTAAACAATTACGAGCACGGCAATAATTGGGACCCACATGAAATAGAACACTATAATTAGCCATCCAAGCACGATTGCCCAAGTAGGATACTCAATTTTTCCATATGCCGGTTCCTCAGTTATTATTATAGACCAAATTAGGATTGTCTGCTTCCACAGAAAGAATAATTAGAAACATATTGAGTTAGACAATCTGCAGCTTGATTAATGGCAGCTTAAATCACTAAAAATTACACATATCCTTACCGTCAAAAGACCTGGTGTGACAATTAACCAACACAATCTCCACCACATCCAGAAGAGCCAATGCTTTCTTCCAATCATCATCTCAATATCCTTGATGAATGTGTTTAACCCTGTGAACAAAAATTAAGAGAGGGCCAGAGTCAGAGATGATCACCTGGTTAGTCTGAACTTCAGTGCAGCTTGTTTGAAGTTGTCGTTTATTTTCTACATTGGCATCGCCAACTTTATATTTTTCAGCATTTCAGATGTAGGGTAAATTCATTCACAGCTGCCAAATTACCTAAGTCAGCCAATCCGAATTGCCACATGCAGTTGTGCTAATACACATGAAGATACGGATGTCAAAGGAGCACATCTGTTCGGGGAATTTCACAGCTATCCAGCTATCAGGTATTTCATTCCCCTGAGTGACCAGGTGACAGTTCTCGCTTAAGATCTTTATTCAAGATCTAGCAGGGGAACCTGTTTTCCACCACATGATCCACAAGTTCTCCGAACAAAGGAATACAATGGTAATCATATATTTAGGCGCAACTCCAAGTAATTTACGTACACCAGTCAAAATTGTACACTTATTGAAAGGTAATCAATGTCCAATCAGAAATAATAGTGATTACTGTGAAGAAATGATTACTTCATTTCTTATTTCTTTCCCATAGTAGTATTTAACCAATTCCAACAACTCGACTCTTGCCCAATCATCAGCAAGGCACGTACACATAGCTATACTTTCAGTAAACACATGTCCATGGTCCTTGACTCTGGCACCCTGACCACCGACTTATGACTTCTATCAAAACACTTTTTAAAAAATGTAATAAATTTAGAGTACCTAATTATTTTTTTCCAATTAAGGGGCAATGTATCCTGGCCAATCCACCGAGACTGCACATCTTTGGGTTGTGGGGGTGAAACCCATGCAAACATGGGGAGAATGTGCAAACTCCACACGGACAGTGACCCAGAGCTGGGATCGAACCTGGGACCTCAGCGCCGTGAGGCAGCAGGGCTAACCCACTGTGCCACCATGCTGCCCTCTCTATCGAAAAAATTTTGCAGTCCTGGGCTGTTAACTGGAAAGCAGTGGTGTATGTATTACAGTCCTCGTGGTCTATCAAAGTTCCTCTTACTCCATTATTTTTACAGCTGTACCTTGCAGCCCTCGCAGTTTCCCAGGAACCTTGCTGTAGTCAATGATTTCTAGCCCCTTGGCTTTGTCCAAATGGGCCAAATTAGCAATTGACAGTTCCTTGCTCCTAACCCCTTCGTCTGAATTGCAGGTACTACAAACGGACTTCAGTTCCATATTCAATGTCCAACTTGGTCAGTGAAAGCTTCTGTTTATTAACTAATTTCAAGCCATAATCCACAGTGTGATCAATGTTATTGCATTCTAATCGGCCTAAATAAGGAGGGATTAATTCTTAATTGATTTAAGGAGTGCGTGATCAACCTGTGAATGATCTAGATGAGAATGGTCAGTTTCTAATTTGTTTCTAAGGGTGATGGTCATCTATTGATGTAATATCCCATAGTCTCTTATTTTTTGGGAAAACAAACAAACTCAATCAAATAAACTCAGAGATCCTTGACTGGCCCGCTAAAGTATCAATTACTCGTGGGACTATCCCACTCATTAAAATTAATTTCAGTATGGCAGCACGGTGGTGCAGTGGTTAGCACTGCTGCTTCATGGCGCCGAGGACTCGGGTTTGATCCCAGCCCTGGGTCACTGTCCATGTGGCGTTTGTACATTCTCCACGTATCTGCGTGGGTTTCAACCCCACAATCCAAAAGATAGGTGGATCGGCCATGCTAAATTGCCCCTTTATTAGGAAAGAAAAATAATTTCTGTTACTTGTTAAGCTAAAATAATGTTTTGATATCTCGGTTGTCCTTTTTGATTACAATGCTAAAACCAAGTCACAAGATCAGCTTGTGTTGCTGAATTCGGTATAAATAATATTGGGTTGTCATACTTAGATTGTGAGATAACTAGATTAAAATTAATAATTTAATGTCGGTTTCCTAACCTTGAGGCTAAGAATGCCTGGGTATTTGATGTCTCATATAATAACTCTATCTCTGTATGTAATAATATTAATAATAATAGTAGTATTAATAATAACCTTCATTATTATTGTCACAAGTAGGCTTACATTGACAAGGCAATGAAGTTACTGCGTAAATCCCCTAGTCGCCACACTTCGGCGCCTATTCGGGTACACAGAGGGAGAATTCAGAATGTCCAATTCACTTACCGCATGTCTTTCAGGACTTACGGGAGGAAACCGGAGCACCTGGAGGAAACCCACGCAGACATGGGGAGAACGTGCAGACTCTGCACAGACAGTGACCCAAGCCGGGAATCAAAGATGGAACCCTGGAGCTGTGAGGCAACAGTGCTAACAACTGTGCAAATATATCGCATTGTGTTTCTCCCTGTAAGTGTGGGACTAGACTCTTGTGTATATGGCCCCACTTAAATAAATATGAGAGCCCATGTTTTCTGGCTTCACCAGTATTACTGTAACTCATAAACCATCTACGAATCATTTGTAAAAGTTGAAATTTGACCACTTGCTATGTTAGTAATTTCATTCATCGATTCCAATGTGGATCAAATGTCATTTTAACTTGTGAATTGCATATTAAAATGTTCCAGTTTTCACAGGGTGAAATCTTACTCCTTAACTCCTTATATTATTATTATTGATCACGTTCTTCCTTTCCTCCAGCCTTTGAGTGGGTAATCTATGCAACAAGAAAATTCACTTTTTAAAAAATGTCAGTTTCCTCTTCACATCAACTTAGATTGATGTTTCTTTCGCTATGATGCTCCCTACCTGCAGATCACCTGACACAATATAATTCAAAATAACATAATACATGGACTTATAATATTCTCCAGCTCTCCATCCTCCGTATCCATCTTGTGCATACTCCTCACCAAATTTACTTGCTACCAGACCCTTCACTGTTCCAATTCAAATGATTTACCCTTTCAATTTAATTTTGCTCATTTTGAAATACCCATTGAATTTTACCCAATACCCTTTTGCTGTTTTGATTTCATAGAATCATATAATTTACGGTGCAGAAGGAGGGTATTCAGCCCTTCGGGTCTGCACTAGCCCTTGGATAGAGCACCCTACGCCTCCTATCCCCGTAACCCAGTAACCCCACCTAACCTTTTGGAAACTAAGGGGCAATTTAACAGGGCCAATCCGCCTAACCTGCACACCTTTGTACCATGGGAGGAAACCGGTTCACCCGAAGGAAACCCACGCAGACACAGGGGGAAAGTGAAAACTCCACAGTCACCCGATACCGGAATTAAACCTGGTACCCTGGAACTGTGAGGCAGCAGTGCTAACCACTGTGCCACCATACCATCCAAGTCCAGTCTCTATCTTCTACCCTTGATTACTTAATCATATCCAGTTTGATTAAGTCCACTAGAGCCGTGGAGAAATCTTGCAGTCCAACAAAATATTCTTATATCTTTAAAACAGAAATCAAACATTTTGATTCGAGACATTAATATATTTTGAATGCGTGTTCTTTATCTTAGATGACATTATTCTCAAAAACAATTTGCTAAATTACATTGCATTTTTCACTTCCAATGTGTTGTCCCAAATTCAAATTACAGTGCTGTTGGCATTCGGATTTCCATTAATGTTTATTTAATACTCATTCAAAAGAAACTTTGTTCTTATACCAGTAGAAATGACTTAAACTCTGTGTATGTTTTTTTCTCATTAAAAAAGTCAGTTATTTTTTTATCATCATTGTCATTCTCATTATCTGTCATACAGATTACATTTTTAATTTTGTCCCGCCCATTGTGTTAGCTCTCCATTCACTCTGCTGTTACCTTTTGACAGAGTCACATCGGCCCCCTCCAACAGCTCTTCTCTTGCCCTACTCACTTCCTCATCTCCCATCTACGCATCATATAAATGACCCTTTCCTTCAATGTTGGTACAGCCCCTGTCATAATATACGTCTATGTATATAATGGAGTGCAGACAGGCAGTGATTGACACACAGGATGACCAGTAAGCACACAGAACACAGCAGCCAATTACCAGACAGGACACAACCACTATGAAGCCAGAGGGCACCAGTTTTCCCACTCTCTCGGGACCCAGACTCTGAGACAGTCAGAGTTCGTGAGCTAGCCAGTGCAAACACCATGCATGTAAGTCTGGTCAGGCTAGTATCAGGTCTCCAGTCAAGTCAGCATAGTGTCAACGCACAGTTGAACATGTATACTAGTTTAGATGTTAAATAAAATTGTGTTGCATCTCATCAAGTGTTGGAAGTTTGTCTCTCGCTACACTGCATCAAGTGCAGTCCACATCGACCCAGCCGGCCTAACACATCATGGTACCAGGTAGTGATGCTGAAAATTGGCGGACCTACCTTGAGTGAATCAGCGTTGACCAGCAAACAGCCATCCGGTGACCATGGAAAACGTCCGCCGTCCTCCGCAGCTCCGCATCGCCGGCAACCTCAGTGAAAATTGGAAGATCTTCAAACAGAAGTTCCAACTCTATCTCGAAGCCACCGACCTCAAGGCCGCATCGGACACCATGAAGGTCGCACTATTCCTCTCCACAGCCGGGGACCACGCCATCCACATCAAAACCTCCCTTACATTCGCTGAAGGCGAAGACAAGACGAAATTTAAAACACTCCTGCTGAAGTTCGACAGCCCCTGCGACATTGAGGTGAATGAGAGCTTTGAACGGTACATTTTCCAGCAGAGGCTTCAGGGTAAGGATGAACCTTTACAATCCTTTTTGACCCATCTCCGCATCCTTGCGCAGTCATGTAACTATGACTCGACAACTGAAGCGCAAGTGCAGTTGTGTGCCACCAACCTTCTGGCCTCTGACAAACGGGTGGTCCAAATTTGTGAGAAAACAGCCAAGGATCCTCTGCTGCAGCATGTGATGCAGCACCTTACCAATGGCTGGCAGTAGGGACAATGTCCCCAGTTCTATAACAAGGTCTCCAGTCAGTTCAGTATAGTGTAGAACCACAGCTAAATATGTATATTAGTTCTATCATTGAATAAAACTGTGTTCGATCTTCTCCAGTGTTAGAGGTCTGTTTCTAGCTTCACTGCATCAAGTGCAGTCCACATCGAACCAACCTGCCTAACACTTCTGGGAGGAATCAGTCAGCTGTGGTGACCTGCACTTCAGCTAGTGGAGTCTGTCCCATATACTTCTGAATTACCGTTGCTGCTGTAAGTAGAAGCTCAAGATAAGCACATTGGCTGCCTCAGTTTCTATCACTTGTTTGAGCCTTCGACCACTTTTTACTGGACACCAGGGCCGGGATTCTCCCGTACCTGGCGGGGCAAGGGTTCCCGGCGGCACGGGGTGGTGTGAACCACTCTGGCATCGGGCCACCCCAAAGATGTGGAATCAGGGGCTAGGCCCACCCAGAGTGGTTGGCGCCCCGCCGGCTGGCGGGATAGGGACTTGGTGACATGCCAACTGGCGCCGAAGGGCCTCCGCCATCCAACGCGAGTCGGCGCATGCGCGGGAGCGCCAGCGCGTGCTGGCGTCAACCCCGTGCATGCGCATCGGGAATGGCGGAGGACCATGGCCTCCGGTGCGGAGAAATAGAGTGCCACCACGGCACAGGCGCGCCCGCGGATTGGTGGGCCCTGACGTGGGTCAGGCCACCGTGGGGGCACCTCCTGGGGCCAGATCTCCCCCTGACCCCCCAGGAACCCCAGAGCCCACCCGCGCCGCCAGGTCCCGCCGGTAAGGGACCTACTCTAATTTACGCCGGAGGTACCAGCTACAGACGGGCGGGACTTCGGCCCATCGATGGCCGGAGAATTCGGTGTCCATTGAGTCGCGCCGGACCCCGCCATTCTCCGAGGTGGGTGGCTCGACTCATGCCAGCCCGGTTTCTGGGGGGGGGGGGGGGGGGGGGGGGGGCGGGAGAATTGGGAGGATGGCGGGGGCGGGATTTACACCGACCCCCAACGATTCTCCCACCTGGCGGGGGGTCGGAAAATCCCGACCCGCGTGTCTGTTGGAATCCACCCGTTTTTGCATTTTGCCGATTTATTTTCTGTCCCTGCAAACGATGTGTCGAGACGTAGACCCCTCACCTTCCAACTCTGCAATGAACACTAGTTCAGATTTCTCAGCAGTGGCTGCCATTGCAAAATCCAGATTTCAGAGACTACTCTCAGAATTAATCCCCTTTGCGGGATTGTGATTTCTCACCACGGTCCTGTGATGTTCCCCTCACTCTTTCAGTCATCTGGCCCCTGAGTATGGATCTGCCTTTTACTCAGCGGCTGATCTAGTCTGACAGCGCCCGGTCGGTGAGTATCGTCAAAAAACAGATAATACTCACCAAACAGTAGATCTGCCTTCACAGCTAGCCTGGGCGGACCCCATCCTTTTCACCAAACTGATAGAGGAATTTCACATGTATCCAGCTACCATGTACTTCACTTCCCTGAGTGGCTTTGGATTCTCGCTTAAGGGGCAGAATTCTCCGACCCCACGCAGGGTCGGAGAATCGCCCGGGGCCGGCGTAAATCCCGCCCCCGCCATGGCCGGAATTCTCCGCCACCTGGGAATCGGCGGGGGCGGGAATCATGCCACGATGGTCGCGGGCCCCCCGTGGCGATCCTCCGGTCCGTGATGAACCGATGTCCCGCCGCTGTCAGGCCTCTCCCGCCGACGTGATTTAAACCACCTCTGGTGCCGTCGGGAGCAGGCGGCGCGAGTGGGCCCCGGGCCTGGTCCTGGGGGGGGCGCGGGGCGATCTGACCCTGGGGGGTGCCCCACGGTGGCCTGGCCTGTGATCAGGGCCCACCTATCGGCGGGCGGGCCTGTGCCATGGGGGCACTCTTTTTCTTCCGAGGCGGAAGAGACCCCCTCCACCGCGCATGTGCCCGGGTGACGTCAGCCGCCGCTGATGCTCCGGCACATGCGTGGATTCACGCTGACTGGCGAAGGCCTTTCGGCCAGCCCTGACGCCGGTCGGCGGGGCGCCAAAAGCCGTTGGCGCTGGTCGGTGGAGCGGGAGCCACTCCAGCGGGGGCCTAGCCCCTAAAGGTGCGGAATTTTCCGCACCTTTGGGGAGGCCCGACGCCAGAGTGGCTCCCGCCACTACGGTAAGCCGGGAAGGGGAGAATCCCGGCCAAGATCTTCATTCAAGTTCTAGCAGGGGAACCTGGGCCGGGATTCTCCCCTACCCGGCGGGGCGGTGGGTCCCGGCGTACCGGAGTGGCGTGAAATCTCCGCACCCTTTGGAGCTAGGCCCACGCCGGAGTGGCTCCCGCTCCACCGACCGACGCGAACGGCCTTTGGTGCCCAGCCGACCGGTGCCATGACTGGCCGAAAGTCCTTCGCTGGTCGGTTTGAGTCCGCGCATGCGCCGGAGCGTCAGCGGCTGCTGACGTCACGCCGGCACATGTGCGGTGGAGGGGGTCTCTTCCGCCTCCGCCACGGTGGAGGCCATGGCGGCGGCGGAGGAAAAAGAGTGCCCCCACGGCACAGGCCCGACCGCCGATCGATGGGCCCCGAACGCGGGTCAGGCCACCGTGTGCGCACCCCCGGGGTCAGATCGCCCCCAGCCCCCCCCGGACCCCGGGGCCCGCTCGCACCACCTGCTCCCGCGGCACCAGAGGTGGTTTAAACCATGTCAGTGGGAGAGGCCTGACAGCGGCGGGACTTCGGGCCATCGCAGGCCGGAGAATCGGCGCAGCGCCAACCGGCGCAGCACGATTCCCGTCCCCGCCGATTCCCGGGTGGCGGAGAATTCCGCCCCTGCTTCCCATGTGATCCACAAGTTCCCAGAACAAAGGAATACAACCATAATTATACCTTTAGGCTGAACTACAAGTAATTTACATGCACCAATCGAACTTGCACACTTATTTGAAGGTAACCAATATCCAATCACAATTAATAGTTCTAATTACTTAATTTGTTTCTCACAGTAGTACTTAACTAATTATAGCAACTCTACGCTCGTCTAAATACAATATCCAATCATCAACAACGCATGTACACATCGCTATATTATCAATAAATAGATATGTATGGATCTTGACTGTCTGGCACCCTAACCACTGACTTATGGTTTCTGTGAAACACATTTGCAGTACTGGGTTGTTATCTGGAAAGCAGTGATGTATGTTGTTACAGCCTTCTTGTGTTGTATCAAAGTTCCTCTTTGTCCATTGTTTTTGCAGCTGCACCTTGCAGCCCTAGTAGTTTCTCAGAAACTTTTCCACAGTCAATGACTTTTAACCCCTTCAACATCTAACTAGATTTTGTTGCACTTACCATAAATGCATAAGGCTATGAGTTCCAGTACAGCAATCAAGATTAGGCTCCATCCAGAACAGTAATGATCAAGTAAATTTATCCAGTAAATCCCAGCCTGAAAAGATATTAGAGAACGTGATGAAGAAAATGATCCTTTGCAGAGAACTGTACGTTGCTCTAACCTTTTCTCTTAAATGAACTTTAAGGCAGCTAATTAACATCTGAGAACAAGAAAATGCACATATTGGGGGAAGTTTTAACCATGCCCAGTTGATGGGAAAATGACCATTTCGACCAGTCACCCAATTTTACCCTCTGGAAAAATAGGGGGGGATATACGACATATGAGCCAAACTGCCTGGCACATCAGGTCAAAATAACTTTCATTCTCTTCTAGCCAATTTTCCTATCACTACAGTTCAATGGAATATATCCTTCGCAGCACAGTTACATTGTTGTCCTTTGTTACTTAATAATACCGAGGAACTATTTCTTTGGTTGTGACAGAGCTGAGGAGAATTGATTATTTCTCTCGGAGCGTCGTGCATTTTTGGAACTCCCTTACACAGAGAACAGCGGAGGCAAGGACATGTAGTGTTTGATTAACAATGGAGTCGAAGGCTATCGGGAGAAGGTGGAATGTGGAGTTGAGGCCGCAGTCGAAACAGCCATGATCTTATTGAATGGAGGAGCAGCGTTGAGGGGCCGAAGGGCCTACTCCTAATCCGTGTGGTTCACTTAATATTTCCCATTGTCTCAGCCTGAAAAAAACTCCCTTCCCTTCACTCCATCACAAATCCTTTGGCATAAAATAATTTCACAAAGCAGCAGTAATGACAGTAAAGCTTTTTATTTTTTCACACATCCGCACCCGATACATGAAAAATATATCCTTTATCTAATGTTGTGAGGAAGGTTATTTCTGGCTGTCCTTGGATTCAAGGATGTTTGGAAAGTAGCAGTGGTTAAACCCCTTTTTCCCTCATACCACACATATTTCATGCAGATTTAGAAAAACCCTGCAATTACAATTGGATAAGGTCACTATAGTAAGTCCTCACTTAATGTTATTTGCTTCCTGAATAACGTGATGTCATGTGGAACAACGTTAAACCCATAAGACTGTCTGTGAACGCTGGGTTCTAATTGGAGAGCAATAGGAATGAAAAATGGTATTGTGTAGACTCTATGTTTCTATGCTATGTTCCTATGTTCCTAACGCTAAACAAGGGCTTCCTGCATTATTAACGTATTAACAATTGTTTGTAACTTTGTTATCAACTTATTGCAATTGCTAAAGGTAAATCAGATTGACAGCTATAATTCATTCATGTAGCAAATGAAAAGGACAGCCTGACACCGCAAAAGGTCAGAAGATAGATTGACTTTTGTGCTTCATGCATTTAATTATGTCCTGATTTTTTTTCCCCAAAGCTTCTTGATGTTGAGAATTGCTTCTATTTGACTAATATGAAATATCCAGTTCTACATAAAATATCTTTGCATTATATTTAACCTCCATTACACCACTATATGCTACTATAATCATGATCTAATTAAATGGTGGAGCAGGCGTGAAGGGATGAATTGTCCACTTCTGCTCCTAAATCCAATGTTCCTATGCACCCAGGATTTGTTCCAGCAGCAATGGAGGAACAGCGATATACTCTAAGTCAGGATAGTGTATGAATTGGAGGGGAACTTGCAGGTGATGGTATTCCCATGTAGCACTGCCCTTGCTCGTCCAGATGATGGATTGCAGGCCTGGAAGATGCTGTTGAAGGAGTCTTGTTGAGTTGCGGTAGAGCATCTTGTAAATGGTACACGCTGTTGCCATTGTGCAAGAGTGGTGCAGGGAATGGATGTTAGAGTTGGTGGGTGGGGTGCCGATCAAGTGGACTGCTTGATAAAAGGAGCGATAAAAAAGGAGGCAGAGAGAATAAGCGAGGGAATAACTCAAAGTCCAGCAGGAGAGGTGAGAGCACTGTGGGGATCAACAAAGCAGTGGAGAGGGAGCGGGGAAATCATTGTAGGCCTCCAAAGAAAATCAAAGTGTGACGCCACAAGAAGTCAGGTAATTATTTTTCCTCTTTCTATAGAAGTTAAGGCATTTGTTTCAAATTTGGATCTGGGAAATTACAAATTTAAGTTGGGTTACTATAGTGGTAAGTGAATTAATTAGGTTATAAGCTCAGGTGAAGCCAAGAAGTATTAATTGAAATTAATAGTGGCAGGGAAAACATGATGGCATCCACCCCACAATCATATCTGAGTGCCATATTTAAAAGGTGCCTTACATCCATCCAACTTCCATCACTTTGTTCATGATCGAGGGTAGACTGATGGGCAGTAATTAGTCGAGTTGGACAACACATCACTGGGCAATTTGAATGTCAGGCTCATACATTACTCTCCTCTCCCTCACCCGCCTGCCCCCCTCCCCCCCCAAAACAAAAGAATGTTCTGTTAGAAAATGAAAACATTTAAAGCAAGATGCCAGAGCGGCCCTTGCTGATGGAAGTCAGTTTAGGGATACACAGAAGTTTCCAGAGTGAGGGGACTTCCACAGGGACATTGGAAGACTCACCATGGTGTGACAAGCAGAAGGGAGCCTGTTGAAAAGTGAGAGGAGTGCAGGACTAAATCTTCAAGGTTATATATCTGCTGGGACTATGGCATAACTGTAAAGTTAGATTAATTAGTTCATGTAGAAGCACTTTTTCTTTAGCTTGTTTTATTAGTTACCTATTCAATAATGTTTAGTCTATATTGATTTTAGTTTGATTGTTACAGTAAAAGTGCTAAAATGTGTAATCTCATCCGACATTGGGGAAGTCATATTTATTTTTTAAAGCTATTGGTCTCCATGGGGATTGTTCCACTTGGTGTAAAGCTTCATCAGCTCTCAAGAAGCTCAACATAATCCAGGACAAAGCAGCCTGCTTGATTGCCACACATCCAACCCACCCACCACCACCATCTTAAACACTGACTTCCTGCACCACCGATGCACAGCGGCAGTAGTGTGATGCACTGCAGCATCTTGCCTTCAAGCCCCCTTCAACTGCACCTTCCAAACTGGTGACCTCTACCACCTAGAAGGATAAGGGCGGCAGGTACAAGGGAATTCACATAATCTGCATGCTTCTCTGCAAATAGAACATAGAACAGTACAGCACAGAACAGGCCCTTCGGCCCTCGATGTTGTGCCGAGCAATGATCACCCTACTCAAACCCACGTATCCACCCTATACCCGTAACCCAACAATCCCCCCATTAACCTTACTTTTTAGGACACTACGGGCAATTTAGCATGGCCAATCCACCTAACCCGCACACCTTTGGACTGTGGGAGGAAACCGGAGCACCCGGAGGAAACCCACGCACACACGGGGAGGACGTGCAGACTCCACACAGACAGTGACCCAGCCGGGAATCGAAACTGGCATTTATGCTAACCACCATGCTACCGTGCTGCCCACTTTTTTTTTTTGAAACAAAAATCATACAACATTACAATTTGGAACTACATCAGCGTTCCTTCACTTCTATTGGATCAAAATCTTGGAACTCTCCCCCCGCCACCGCACCAATACTGTGGATGTACCAACACCAAATGGGCTGCAGTGGTTCAAATATGTGGCTCACCATCTCTCAAGGGAAATTAGGGATGGGAAACAAATACTGGCTTTGTCAATGAAGTTCACATCCCATGACAGAAAATGTTGCTAGTTTATACTTATATTGTATTTTCTCTCTTTTTTTTAATCAATGTGTTTGTTCACATCTGTTGAACTTCAAAATCCTCCCAATTGTCAGGCTTACCACTAGTTTCTAGAACTTCTTCTGATCTAATACTATCTTTAACTCCTCTTAATAGGTATGTTTGGACCATTTTATCACAGGGATTTCGTGCCTTAAAGGAATGTATACTTAGACTAAATTAGTATTAATTATTTAAATGTTAGCCATTGCTTGTTTTCCATCGTATATTTTAATGTCGTTTTCCAATCTCCCTTAGCCAACTCATCCTTCATTCCAATGCTCCTTGCTTTGTTTAGATTTAAGACTCTAGTTTTAGATTAGTTAACTCACTTCCAAACTCAGGATAAAATTCTACTACGAATAGTTTGTTCGCTAATTGGTACCTTGGTACATTGATTTCAGAAACTTGTCCTACTGATCTAGAGAAATCCTGTCATGCTGTGCTCACTCCTCCTGAGAAGCCCCTTTACGACAAGTTAATTAATTTACCCTTATTCATTGCTCAATACTTTATCCAAAATAGCCTGTCCTCTAGTTGGTTCCTTAACATTCTGATTTGGAAAACCATCTCGTATACCTTACATGAACATGTCCCCCAAACCATCACTGCCAATTATGTTTGCCCAGTCTTCATGAAGATTAAATTCCCTCATGATTATTGTATTGCCTTCATTACTCTTCATTGCCTCCAATTTGCTGATTTAAACTCTACCCTACACTAGAACACAGTTAGGAAGCCTATTAACAATGCCCAGCAATATTTCCAGCCCCTTGCTCCGCCAAAACAAATTCTATGGGCTGGATTATCCACTCGCGCTTGCCCTGAGGACGGAAATTCCCAACAAACTTTTAAATTATCTGTAAAACCTTTCATCGTGCCTGCAAAGATTCCCATGACAGGTGAGACCGTAAAATCTGTCCCCAGATCTTGATTTTCTGAGTTAAGATCCTTTCTCTCTCCTGCCCTTATCCTATTCTCGATCATCAGTGTTCTCCTCCTCCTTTTCTATTTTGCCTATTTCTTCGAAAATTCAAGTATCCTGAAATAATTAATTCCCACTCTTGGTCACTTTGCAACCACATCTTTGTAAAGGCAGTTAGATCAGATCTATCAAATTTCATCCAATTTGTAGTGAATGCTCTACACATTCAATGTCTTTTGAGTTTTTTCTACTTTTGCCTCAGGTCAGCTTAGCCACTAATGTTGGATTGACCTTATTGCTCTCACAATTATTCCTGACCCAGCTAGCTTATTTTTATTCAAAATGCTGCTGTATTCTAAAAAAATGCTGATTTAAAATTTCTCATTTCCAGAAACCTCCCCACTACTACCATCATTCTACTCTCCGCAACACTCTTTCTTTGTTGAAAGCCTCGACTAATGCCCAAGCTATTTGCTTCACTTGGAAACTGGTCCCAGTCCAGTTTAAATTGAGCACATCTGAATGAAAGAGCTCAGGTTCTGACGCAAGTAGCTTCTGGAGGCTCCCACATCACTCTTTCAGCTCTGCACTTAACCTTCTCATCTGTTTCTGCTTTTCATAATTGGCACATGATTCAGTTGTTAATCGAGAGATTATTACTTTTGATGTTCTATTTGTTTTACTTTGGTCTCCAACTCCTCAAACGCTTAGTAGAACAACATTCCTGGTTCTCCTCTGTCATTGGTTCCTTAACTGACCAATACAACAGGAAAATTCCCTCCCACTCCCCACTTCTTTTCCAAGCCGTGAATAGATGAATTTAATTTTAGCAGTAGGCAGGACATCCAAGATCCAAAACTCCCAGTCACAGCTGCACAGCACTGTGCCTCACCCATCCTAACTATATTACCCCTATCACTGCCACAGGACAGTGTCTCTCCTGCCGTAACTATACTATCTCCCATCACTGCCACAGTACAGTCTCTCTCCCCCCTCTAACTAAACTATCCCCTATCACAACCACACTACAGTGACTCTCACGCCCGAATGAGATTATTTCCTATCACAACCACAGTACAGTGACTCTCACACTCTAACTATACTATCTCCTATCTATACCACAGTTCAGTGTCTCTCCCACAAAAATTATACCATTTCCTATCACTACCACAGTCCATTATCTCTTCCACCCTAACTAACCCTAAACAGGGGCCTCACGGTAGCATGGTGGTTAGCATCAATGCTTCACAGCTCCAGGGTCCCAGGTTCGATTCTCGGCTGGGTCACTGTCTGTGTGGAGTCTGCACGTCCTCCCCGTGTGTGCGTGGGTTTCCTCCGGGTGCTCCGGTTTCCTCCCACAGTCCAAAGATGTGCGGGTTAGGTGGATTGGCCATGCTAAATTGCACGTAGTGTAAGGTTAATGGGGGGATTGTTGGGTTACGGGTATACGGGTTACGTGGGTTTAAGTAGGGTGATCATTGCTCGGCACAACATCGAGGGCCGAAGGGCCTGTTCTGTGCTGTACTGTTCTATCTATCTATCTAAACTGTCTCCTCTCCTATCACTACTAGAGGACATTATCTCTCCCGCCCTAACTACATTTTATCCTATCGCTACCACAGGACAGTGTCTCTCCCGGCATAACTATATTATCTCCTATCACTACCACAGGATCGTGTCCCTCCCGCACCAAATATACTGTCTCCTATCGCTACCACTGTACAGTGTCTCTCCCGTCCTAACTATACTATCTCCGATCCGGACCACCATACAGTGTCTCTCCCACCCTAACTATACCATCACCTATCACTACTAACAGGACAATACCTCTCCTGCCCTAACTATACCATCTCCAATTGTATCACCACCACAGGACAGTGTCTCTCTTCCCCCCCAAACTATACTACCTTCTATCACAACCACAGGACAGTGTCTCTCCCTGCATAACAATATCATCTCCTATCACTACCACAGGATTGTGTCCCTCCCACACCAACTATACTATCTCTGATCACTACCACACGACAGTGTCTCCCTCACGCTAACTACAATATCTCCTATCTATACCACAGGACAGTGTCTCTCTCACCCTAACTATACTATCTCCTATCTATACCACAGTACAGTGTCTCTCTCACCCTAACTGTACTATCTCCTACCACTACCACCGGACAGTGTCAGCCTCACCCTAACTATACTATATCCAATCACTACCGCACGACAGTGTCGCTCGCACCCTAACTATACTATCTCCTATCATAACCACAGGATCGTGTCACTCCCATCCTAACTATACTATCCACTACCACTACCACAGTACAGTGTCTCTGCCACCCTAACTATACTATCTCCTATCACGACCACAGTACAGTGTCACCCTCACCCTAACTATACTATCCCCTATCACTACCACAGGACAGTGTCTCTCCCGCCCTAACTATATTATCTCCTATCATAACCACAGGATCGTGTCACTCCCATCCTAACTATACTATCCACTACCACTACCACAGTACAGTGTCTCTCCCAACCTAACTATATTATCTCCTATCACTACAACAGTACAGTGTCTCTCCCGTTTTAACTATACTATCTCCTATCACTACCACAGGAAAGTGTCTCTCCCGTTTTAACTACACTATCTCCTATCACTACCACAGTACAGTGTCTCTCCCGTCCTAACTATACTATCTCCTATCACTACCACAGGACAGCGTCTCTCCCGTTTTAACTATACTATCTCCTATCACTACCACAGTACAGTGTCTCTCCCGTCCTAACTATACTATCTCCTATCACTACCCCAGGACAGTTTCTCTCCCGCTTAACTATATTATCTCCTGTCACTGCCACAGGACAGTGTCTCTCCCATCTAACTATACTATTCCCTGTCGCTACCACAAGGCAGTGTCTCTCGCGCCCTAACTATACTATCTCCCATCACTACCTTAGAACAGTGTCTCTCCCGCCTTAATTATACTATCTCCTGTCACTACCAGAGGACAGTGTCTGCCCCACCCTTACTATACCAATATGTATCGCTACCAGAGGACAGTGCCTCTCCCACCCTAACTGTACTATCTCCTATCACTATCACAGGACAGTGTCTCTCCAACCGTAACTATACTATCTCCTATCACTATCACAGGACAGTGTCTCTCCCACCATAACTGTACTATCTCCTATCACTATCACAGGACAGTGTCTCTTCCCCCTAACTATACTATCTCCTATCACTATCACAGGACAGTGTCTCTTCCCCCTAACTATACTATCTCCTATCACTATTTGTGCAGTATGTCCAGGAAGCTTTTCTAACACAGTATGTAGATTGTCCGACCAGAGGGGAGGCCATATTGGATTTAGTACTTGGTAATGAACCAGGGCAGGTGATAGATTTGTTAGTGGGGGAGCATTTTGGAGGCAGTGACCACAATTCTGTGACTTTCACTTTAGTTATGGAGAGGGATAGGTGCGTGCAACAGGGCAAGGTTTATAATTGGGGGAAGGGTAAATACAATGCTGTCAGACAAGAATTGAAGTGTAGAAGTTGGGAACATTGGCAGTCAGGGAAGGACACAAGTGAAATGTGGAACTTGTTCAAGGAACAGGTACTGCGTGTCTTTGATATGTATGTCCCTGTCAGGCAGGGAAGAGATGGTCGAGTGAGGGAACCATGGTTGACAAGAGAGGTTGAATGTCTTGTTAAGAGGAAGAAGGAGACTTCTATAAGGCTGAAGAAACAAGGTTCAGACAGGGCGCTGGAGGGATACAAGATAGCCAGGAGGGAAGAAGAAAGGGATTAGGAGAGCTAAGAGAGGGCATGAAAAATCTTTGGCAGGTAGGATCAAGGAAAACCCCAAGGCCTTTTACACATATGTGAGAAATATGAGAATGACTAGAGCGAGGGTAGGTCCGATCAAGGACAGTAGCGGGAGATTGTGTATTGAGTCTGAAGAGATAGGAGAGGTCTTGAACGAGTACTTTTCTTCAGTATTTACAAACGAGAGGGGCCATATTGTTGGAGAGGACAGTGTGAAACAGACTGATAAGCTCGAGGAGATACTTGTCAGGAAGGAAGATGTGTTGCGCGTTTTGAAAAACCTGAGGATAGACAAGTCCCCCGGGCCTGACGGGATATATCCAAGGATTCTATGGGAAGCAAGAAATTAAATTGCAGAGCCGTTGGCAATGATCTTTTCGTCCTCGCTGTCAACAGGGGTGGTACCAGAGGATTGGAGAGTGGCGAATGTCGTGCCCCTGTTTAAAAAAGGGAATAGGGATAACCCTGAGAATTACAGGCCAGTTAGTCTTACTTCGGTGGTAGGCAAAGTAATGGAAAGGGTACTGAGGGATAGGATTTCTGAGCATCTGGAAAGGAACTGCTTGATTAGGGATAGTCAGCACGGATTTGTGAGGGGTAGGTCTTGCCTTACAAGTCTTATTGACTTCTTTGAGGAGGTGACCAAGCATGTGGATGAAGGTAAAGCAGTGGATGTAGTGTACATGGATTTTAGTAAGGCATTTGATAAGGTTCCCCATTGTAGGCTTGTGCAGAAAGTAAGGAGGCATGGGATAGTGGGAAGTTTGGCCAGTTGGATAACAAACTGGCTAACCGATAGAAGACAGAGAGTGGTGGTGGATGGCAAATATTCAACCTGGAGCCCAGTTATCAGTGGTGTACCGCAGGGATCAGTTCTGGGTCCTCTGCTGTTTGTGATTTTCATTAACGACTTGGATGAGGGAGTTGAAGGGTGGGTCAGTAAATTTGCAGATGATACGAAGATTGGTGGAGTTGTGGATAGTGAGGAGGGCTGTTGTCGGCTTCAAAGAGACATAGATAGAATGCAGAGCTGGGCTGAGAAGTGGCAGATGGAGTTTAACCCTGACAAGTGTGAGGTTGTCCATTTTGGAAGGACAAATATGAATGCGGAATACAGGGTTAACGGTAGGGTTCTTGGCAATGTGGAGGAGCAAAGAGATCTTGGGGTCTATGTTCATAGATCTTTGAAAGTTGCCACTCAAGTGGATAGAGCTGTGAAGAAGGCCTATGGTGTGCTGGCGTTCATTAGCAGAGGGATTGAATTTAAGAGCTGTGAGGTGATGATGCAGCTGTACAAAACCTTGGTCAGGCCACATTTGGAGTACTGTGAGCAGTTCTGGTCGCCTCATTTTAGGAAGGATGTCGAAGCTTTGGAAAAGGTGTAAAGGAGTTTTACCAGGATGTTGCCTGGAATGGAGAGTAGGTCATACGAGGAAAGGTTGAGGGTGCTAGGCCTTTTCTCATTAGAACGGAGAAGGATGAGGGGTGACTTGATAGAGGTTTATAAGATGATTAGGGGAATAGATAGAGTAGACAGTCAGAGACTTTTCCCCGGGTGGAACGCACTATTACAAGAGGACATAAATTTAAGATAAATCGTGGAAGATATAGAGGGGATGTCAGAGGGAGGTTCTTTACCCAGAGAGTAGTGGGGGCATGGAATGCACTGCCTGTGGAAGTAGTTGAGTCGGAAACGTTAGGACTTCAAGCGGTTATTGGATAGGTACGTGGATTAGGGTAGAATAATGGAGTGTAGGTTAACTTCTTAAATGCAGCACGGTAGCATTGTGGATAGCACAATTGCTTCACAGCTCCAGGGTCCCAAGTTCGATTTCAACTTGGGTCACTGTCTGTGTGGAGTCTGCACATCCTCCCCGTGACTGCGTGGGTTTCCTCCGGGTACTCCGGTTTCCTCCCACAGTCCAAAGATGTGCAGGTTGGGTGGATTGGCCATGAAAAATTGTCCAAAATTCTTTGATTAACCTGGGACAAAAGTTTGACGCAACATCGTGGGCCGAAGGGCCTGTTCTGTGCTGTATTTCTCTATCTATCTATCAAAGGACAGTGTCTCTCTCACTATACTATCCCCTATCACTACCACAGGACAGTGTCTCTCTCACCCTAACTATACTATCCCCTACCACTACCACAGGACAGTGTATCTCCCGCACTAACTAGACTATCTCCTATCACTACCACAGTACAGTGTCTCTCCCGTTTTAACTATACTATCTCCTATCACTACCCCAGGACAGTGTCTCTCCCGCTTAACTATATTATCTCCTGTCACTGCCACAGGACAGTGTCTCTCCCATCTAACTATACTATTCCCTGTCGCTACCACAAGGCAGTGTCTCTCGCGCCCTAACTATACTATCTCCCATCGCTACCTTAGAACAGTGTCTCTCCCGCCTTAATTATACTATCTCCTGTCACTACCGGAGAACAGTGTCTGCCCCACCCTTACTATACCAACATGTATCGCTACCAGAGGACAGTGCCTCTCCCACCCTAACTGTACTATCTCCTATCACTATCACAGGACAGTGTCTCTCCAACCGTAACTATACTATCTCCCATCTCTACCACAGGACTGTGTCTCTCTCACCCTAACTATACTATCTCCTATCACTATCAAAGGACAGTGTCTCTCTCACCCTAACTATACTATCCCCTATCACTACCACAGGACAGTGTCTCTCTCACCCTAAATATACTACCCCTACCACTACCACAGGACAGTGTCTCTCCCGCACTAACTAGACTATCTCCTATCGCTACCACAGTACAGTGTCTCTCCCGTCCTAAATATACTATCCCCTATCACTACCACAGGACAGTGTCTCTCCCGCACTAACTATATTATCTCCTATCACTACCACAGGACAGTGTCTTTCCCACCCTAACTGTACGATCTCCTATCACTACCACAGGACAGTGTCCCCCTCGCCCTAACTATACTATCTCCTATCACAATTACAGGACAGTGTCTCTTCCGCCCTATCTACATTATATCCTATCGCTACTGGAAGACAGTGTCTCTCACACCCTAACTATACTATCTTCTATCACTACCGGAGGACATTGTCTGCCCCATCCTTACTATATCAATTCCTATCACTACCACAGGACAGTGTCTCTCCCACCCTAACTATACTATCTCCTATTACTACCAGAAGACAGTGTCTATCCCGCCCTAAATATACTATCTCCTATCACTATCACAGCACAGTGTCTCACTCCACCCCTAACTTTACTATATTCAATCACTACCACAGGACAGTGTCTCTTCCGCCCTAACTATACTATCTCCTATCACTACCACAGGACAGTGTTTCCCTCACCCTAACTATACTATCTCCTATCACTACCCCAGGACAGTGTCTCTCCCACCCTAACTATACTATATCCAATCACTACCCCAGGACAGTGTCTCTCCCGTCCTAACTATACTATCTCCTATCACTACCACAGGACAGTGTTTCCCTCACCCTAACTATACTATCTCCTATCACTATCACAGGACAGTGTCTCCCTCACCCTATCTATACTGTCTCCTATAACTATCATAGGACAGTGTCTCTTCCCCCTAACTATACTATCTCCTGTCACTACCACAGGTCAGTATCTCTTCCCCCTAATTATACCATCTCCTATCACTACCGGAGGACAGTGTCTGCCCCACCCTTACTATACCAATATGTATCACTACCACAGGACAGTGTCTCTCCCGCACTAACTAGACTATCTCCTATCGCTACCACAGTACAGTGTCTCTCCCGTCCTAAATATACTATCCCCTATCACTACCACAGGACAGTGTCTCTCCCGCACTAACTATAGTATCTCCTATCACTACCACAGGACAGTGTCTTTCCCACCCTAACTGTACGATCTCCTATCACTACCACAGGACAGTGTCCCCCTCGCCCTAACTATACTATCTCCTATCACAATTACAGGACAGTGTCTCTTCCGCCCTATCTACATTATATCCTATCGCTACTGGAAGACAGTGTCTCTCACACCCTAACTATACTATCTTCTATCACTACCGGAGGACATTGTCTGCCCCATCCTTACTATATCAATTCCTATCACTACCACAGGACAGTGTCTCTCCCACCCTAACTATACTATCTCCTATTACTACCAGAAGACAGTGTCTATCCCGCCCTAAATATACTATCTCCTATCACTATCACAGCACAGTGTCTCACTCCACCCCTAACTTTACTATATTCAATCACTACCACAGGACAGTGTCTCTTCCGCCCTAACTATACTATCTCCTATCACTACCACAGGACAGTGTTTCCCTCACCCTAACTATACTATCTCCTATCACTACCCCAGGACAGTGTCTCTCCCACCCTAACTATACTATATCCAATCACTACCCCAGGACAGTGTCTCTCCCGTCCTAACTATACTATCTCCTATCACTACCACAGGACAGTGTTTCCCTCACCCTAACTATACTATCTCCTATCACTATCACAGGACAGTGTCTCCCTCACCCTATCTATACTGTCTCCTATAACTATCATAGGACAGTGTCTCTTCCCCCTAACTATACTATCTCCTGTCACTACCACAGGTCAGTATCTCTTCCCCCTAATTATACCATCTCCTATCACTACCGGAGGACAGTGTCTGCCCCACCCTTACTATACCAATATGTATCACTACCACAGGACAGTGCCTCTCTCACCCTAACTATACTATCCCCTATCACTACCACAGGACAGTGTCTCTCCCGCCCTAACTATATTATCTCCTGTCACTACCACAGTACAGTGTCTCTTCTCCCCTAACTATGTTATCTCCTATCACTCCCACATTCTTTTTCACTGCCCCCACCCCCCTCTCCCCGCCCCCACCCCACCCCACTCCCATCCGTATGGCTTCCTGCACAATCTGGCATGGTCAATCATTTACTCTGCAATTTATATGATGATGGCTGGGAGAATTTGAACACGTCCCGCCTGAGCTCACTGCACAATATTAAATATGTCAAAAAGAAATCAACACCAAGTAAGATAGTGCAAGAACTTGGAACCTGGACTAAAAGCTGAAAAATCTGGAAATACTCAGCAGTCAAGGCAGCCTCTGTGGAGAAAGAAACAGGAGTTAATATTGCAGCGCAATGAATTCTCAGCGAAATGGTACCAGTACGTCATGTGGGCAGCATAGAATGCAACTTGTTCTTCAGAGCACAACAGCCATAATACACAAAGAAATGTAGTAATCCAATTAAAGAGTATTGTACCTCTGTTACCAGCAAAAGCCCGAGTACATACAAAACGAAACAAACAACGGCTACCAGCTGAGTGCGTTTTTTTCGTAGTAATGTTGGAAACTCATCCTGAATGCTTGTTACAAGTGTTTCTGGTGAAACAAAAATGGAATGATATCAATCACTAACTGGCACAGAACGAACTAGAAGGAATAATCTCCAGTCCCTCCCTCTTCCCCCTTCTGTTACCCAATACCATCCCTCCTGGACATGGTAATATTTATACTTGGGCTGGACAGTTTCCATCTTGTATTAGTTGAAAAGAGTAATTTCAGCAGGCGTCATTGAACAGAACTCTGGTGAAATGTGCTCCCACAGGAACTGGGCATTCCTACTGCCTGCGCTCACCAGAGCGTGTCAAGTTGGAGACTGGGGTGTGCCTTGTTTTGAGGTGAACAGGTCTCAGGCGTCTTTCTTGCCTTAAAATGTACAAAAAGTTTGGTGAACAAAGTAGGATTGAGGAGATTGAAATCTGTGCCATCAATCACCGGATGATGCACAAAAGATTGGAGTTCACTGTGTGTAGTGTTTGGAATTGAATATAGGTTGAAGGAGATTGCAGGAGGAAGGTAGGACAAGCCAACGCGATATCTTAGCTAAAGGTGAGGGTGACAATTTTTAAAGTTAATGAAATGAAAATCGCTTATTGTCACGAGTAGGCTTCAACGAAGTTACTGTGAAAAGCCCCTAGTCGCCACATTCCGGCGCCTGTCCGGGGAGGCTGGTACGGGAATGCACATGGATCAAGAAATCAATGTGGGACAGTGATAATTGGACCTGACTGCAGAGGTGAATTCAAGGATGACCTACTGTGGCAACAATTGTGAACAAATTGGAACTTATGGGTGAAGGAGGATCAGGAGTGAACTGGGATAGAATTAATGCCTGTGATGATGGCAACAACTTGCATTCAGATAGTGCTTTTAATATGCCGTAAAACTTCTAAAGTTGTTTCACAGCATCACATGCTGACAAAACTTGACACAGGGCCAAACAGGTGACATTTGGACAGGCACCATAAACTTGCATTAAAGTGGTGGCTTTATGGCAACATTTAAAGAGGAGATAGAATTTAGAACGGCTGAAGCACAGGAGGCCATTTGGTCCGCTGTGACCATGTGAGCTCTCTACAAGAGCAACTAACTCAGTTAGACCCACTTCCCCACCTTGTCCCCGTATCCTTGTAAAGCTTTATTTCTCTGGAGGTAATTATCTAATTCCCCTCTGAAAACCACAATTGATGCTGTTTCCACCACAGTCTCAGGCAATCCATTCCAGGCCCTAAACACTCGCTGAATAAAAATCCTTTTCCGCATGTTACCTGCGCTTCTTCTATATGTGTCCCTTGGTTCTCAACCATTCTGCCAATGTGATCTGTCTCTCTCCATCTATTCTGTTGAGACCCCTCATGATTTTGAACACGTCTGTTAAATCTCCTCTCCACCTCCTGTTTTCCATGAAGAGTAGCCCTAGCTTCTCCTACCTCTCCGAATAAATAAGAGAATTCCAAAGTTTAAGGTCCAGATGACAGAAAATGGTAGGGCAAAGGAAGTTACGGATTGATTCGAGGTCGCTACTGAAGGAGGATTGTGGGTCTGCCCAAAGGGGTGGAAGGCCCGAGGCCGACGGAGTATTTTGCCACGATGTTGCCGAAGCTATTGGGGGAGGGGGACGATCCCTCCCGATATGAACTGGATCGGGCTCATCGGTCGTGGAGGCCTGTGCCAAAGGCATGAGCCGCCAAGAGTAGTAACTCTGTTTCCGTAGGTATAGCGTGAAGGAGAAAGTCCTGAGCTGGGCAAAGCAGAAGCGGGTGGTGCAGTCGGCTGGAGCTGGTATACGTATATACCAGGACTTTACGCTGGAGCTGGCGAGGAGGTGGGCAGCCTTCAGCCGGGTGAAGAAGGCACTGAACATCAGCAAGGTGCAGTGCGGCATAGTATATCCAGTTGAAGGTGACCTACAAATCCAAGGATTTTCAGCGGAGGAGTTTGCGAAGGCAGGAGGACTGTGGCAGAATTGAGAATTGGTCATGTACTGATGTAGCCTCATGTAACTTTATTTTTTCACTGCGTGTTGGTGTATGTACTAAATAAGTTGATGCTGTATATATTTGGACAAGGGAAGAGATGGGACTTTCATTTGCATCTACAAGAGCAACTAACTCAGTTAGACCCACTTCCCCACCTTGTCCCCGTATCCTTGTAAAGCTTTATTTCTCTGGAGGTAATTATCTAATTCCCCTCTGAAAACCACAATTGATGCTGTTTCCACCAGTCTCAGGCAATCCATTCCAGGCCCTAAACACTCGCTGAATAAAAATCCTTTTCCGCATGTTACCTGCGCTTCTTCTATATGTGTCCCTTGGTTCTCAACCATTCTGCCAATGTGATCTGTCTCTCTCCATCTATTCTGTTGAGACCCCTCATGATTTTGAACACGTCTGTTAAATCTCCTCTCCACCTCCTGTTTTCCATGAAGAGTAGCCCTAGCTTCTCCTACCTCTCCGAATAAATAAGAGAATTCCAAAGTTTAAGGTCCAGATGACAGAAAATGGTAGGGCAAAGGAAGTTACGGATTGATTCGAGGTCGCTACTGAAGGAGGATTGTGGGTCTGCCCAAAGGGGTGGAAGGCCCGAGGCCGACGGAGTATTTTGCCACGATGTTGCCGAAGCTATTGGGGGAGGGGGACGATCCCTCCCGATATGAACTGGATCGGGCTCATCGGTCGTGGAGGCCTGTGCCAAAGGCATGAGCCGCCAAGAGTAGTAACTCTGTGTTTCCGTAGGTATAGCGTGAAGGAGAAAGTCCTGAGCTGGGCAAAGCAGAAGCGGGTGGTGCAGTCGGCTGGAGCTGGTATACGTATATACCAGGACTTTACGCTGGAGCTGGCGAGGAGGTGGGCAGCCTTCAGCCGGGTGAAGAAGGCACTGAACATCAGCAAGGTGCAGTGCGGCATAGTATATCCAGTTGAAGGTGACCTACAAATCCAAGGATTTTCAGCGGAGGAGTTTGCGAAGGCAGGAGGACTGTGGCAGAATTGAGAATTGGTCATGTACTGATGTAGCCTCATGTAACTTTATTTTTTCACTGCGTGTTGGTGTATGTACTAAATAAGTTGATGCTGTATATATTTGGACAAGGGAAGAGATGGGACTTTCATTTGCATCTACAAGAGCAACTAACTCAGTTAGACCCACTTCCCCACCTTGTCCCCGTATCCTTGTAAAGCTTTATTTCTCTGGAGGTAATTATCTAATTCCCCTCTGAAAACCACAATTGATGCTGTTTCCACCAGTCTCAGGCAATCCATTCCAGGCCCTAAACACTCGCTGAATAAAAATCCTTTTCCGCATGTTACCTGCGCTTCTTCTATATGTGTCCCTTGGTTCTCAACCATTCTGCCAATGTGATCTGTCTCTCTCCATCTATTCTGTTGAGACCCCTCATGATTTTGAACACGTCTGTTAAATCTCCTCTCCACCTCCTGTTTTCCATGAAGAGTAGCCCTAGCTTCTCCTACCTCTCCGAATAAATAAGAGAATTCCAAAGTTTAAGGTCCAGATGACAGAAAATGGTAGGGCAAAGGAAGTTACGGATTGATTCGAGGTCGCTACTGAAGGAGGATTGTGGGTCTGCCCAAAGGGGTGGAAGGCCCGAGGCCGACGGAGTATTTTGCCACGATGTTGCCGAAGCTATTGGGGGAGGGGGACGATCCCTCCCGATATGAACTGGATCGGGCTCATCGGTCGTGGAGGCCTGTGCCAAAGGCATGAGCCGCCAAGAGTAGTAACTCTGTGTTTCCGTAGGTATAGCGTGAAGGAGAAAGTCCTGAGCTGGGCAAAGCAGAAGCGGGTGGTGCAGTCGGCTGGAGCTGGTATACGTATATACCAGGACTTTACGCTGGAGCTGGCGAGGAGGTGGGCAGCCTTCAGCCGGGTGAAGAAGGCACTGAACATCAGCAAGGTGCAGTGCGGCATAGTATATCCAGTTGAAGGTGACCTACAAATCCAAGGATTTTCAGCGGAGGAGTTTGCGAAGGCAGGAGGACTGTGGCAGAATTGAGAATTGGTCATGTACTGATGTAGCCTCATGTAACTTTATTTTTTCACTGCGTGTTGGTGTATGTACTAAATAAGTTGATGCTGTATATATTTGGACAAGGGAAGAGATGGGACTTTCATTTGCAATGATGGTTCTTTGGGGCTTGGGTATGTATGCGGGGGTTGTGTGCTGAAGGGGATTTCTTGGTTTTCCTGGGACCGGGCAAGGGGGAAGGAGACCCGGGTGGGGGCCTCCACGCTGGCCAGTTTAAGCCGACCAGTGAATGGGAGTGAGGTGGGGGGAGGGTCTGCGGCCATCAGAGCCTGGTAGAACAGGTTCCGGTGAGTCTATCCGGGGTGAAAAGTTGGGGGATGGAACAGAGGTAGGGGGAGGAGTTTACAAGAGGAAATGGAGGGGAGGAGTCTGGGAGGGGTGGGTGGGGGGGGGGCAGTCTACAATTCATGAGTGTCATTCACAGGGGGAGGAGGGGAGGGGGGAGGGGGGAGGGAGGGGAGGTGGACTGTATATGTCAATGGTGACCATAGGTGATTCCTTTTTCTTTTTTCCTTTTCTTTCCCACCTTGGGAGGGTTTGTTTTATTTGATGCTTATATTGTCAGGTGGGCCGTTGTTTGGGGTGGTGGGAGAATGGGATAATTGTTGTTGATAAGGGGATTGACATAGTATTTGTTACCATTTACTCTTTATTGGTGGGGTGTAAATTCTGAAGAAAATGTGAAAATGGAGAATAAAAGTATTTTTAAGAATGAAAGAAATAAATAAATAATACTGGTTTGTTACAATCTTGTGTAGCTTTCTCAGGGAAACAGTCAAACCCTGAAGAACCCCATCTGGACCCCCAACATGGTGACACGGCCAGTGAGCAGAAGACCCAGAAAACCTCCAGGTGTAGACAAGAGACCCAACAACCCTTCAAATCCTTGGAAAAAGGATAAAGGAAAAACTTGGCACATTGCTGGTCCAGCAGATGCAAACTAAGTCACAGACCTGAAGTCCAGCCAACACAGACCAGAATCTACAAGTAAAGCTGCTGAAGCAATAACAGATCCAGAGCTCAAGATAAGCATCAAGTCCACACGACCACAGCCAGGACCATTCCGAAGTGCTGATAGCTTGCAACAGGTTCAACACTCAAACAGCTGGAGAAAGAAATTTTCCAGGCATCAAAATGTTTGTGCAAAAAGAAACAAAAGGATCAGGCTAATACTTTACTCTATGCGAGTGGTGTTATTACCGATGATGTAATCGCAAGACAGGGAGTCGATGAGGCTTCAGGCTCTTAAACGATTGCATTCTCCAGGCATGCAAGTTCGTAATTCAGCATTTGCTAAAAGATTAATTATAGAATGGGCACAATTTCACGAGTGAAAACAAAGACCAGGTCAAAGCATGGATTTGTTCACCAAGGATCTATACAGGCTCACAGAAGATTTGGATTTGTTTATTGCCACGTGTACTGAGGTACAGTAAGAAGTATTTTTCTGCAAGCAGCTCAAACAGATCACTTAGTGCACGAAAAGAAAAGAAAATGAAAAGAAAATACATTTAAGGAATGTTGAGGGGTGAATTGATTCATCATTATATAGTAGTTGGGCTCCTGGATAAAGCTCTATCAGATCTCTTGCAAATGAGACAAATTTAACTTACTAATGCAATACAAACCATGTGGCAGACGGAGCTGAGGAAGCAAAAACAGTGGTTGTTTGTGGAGAAAGTGATGCTCCTTAGAAATGAATGTGTGAGGCCAATCAGTAAGTTGGACAGAAAAGAGAAAGAGCATTAAAGCAGAAGCTCGTAAAATAGATGAAAAGTGCACCAACTACAATTGTGAAATGCTCTCAACGTGGCAGGAAAATCCTGCACAAGCAGGAAGAATACCCAGCAGGGGGGGGGGGCAGAGAGCCATAACTGTGAAATGTTCGGACATTCTAAAATTGTCTACCATTCTAAAACACAAATAGCTCACAAGAAAAAAGATGAAATAGCAAGGCCAAACCAAAGACAGAAATTGAAGGGCCACAGAAATAAGACAAATAACCTTCCTAGGATAAATTAAAGAAAAAAATTACAGGAGCATTAAACCGGAAGTAGATGGCCACCCACAAAGTTTAAATTAGACACAGGACCAGGTGTTTCAGTCTTATCTGATGAAGTAAAGTCGCTTAAAACATCACCTTGTTGCCACCGTCTATTCAGTTAAAAGGTCCAGTAAGGATGACACTGAAGGTCCCTCATGATCATGATGTGTATTTGACTAGTTTTCCTCGATATCCTCACTCGAGTGGAGAAGCAGCAAGAAGAGTTCAAACAATCCGGCGGCGATTAGGGAAGCGAAAGTAAGGGCGTTGGCCCCCTTCCCCATGTGTAGCTCATGCTGCTCCAATGCCCCGAAGATTGCCACTATTGGGCATGGCATCACCCTCAGCTCCACAACTTTGGACATTGCCTCGGAGAAGACTGTCCAGAACCCAGCATACTTGCTGCAAGCCCAAAACATGTGGGTGTGGTTGGCCGGGCTCCTCTGGCACCGTTCATATTTGTCCTCCACCTCCGGGAAGAACCTGCTCATTCGGATTCTGGTCAGATTCTGGAGAATCCTGCTTGGCTGGCGATCAGCAGCACCACCCAAAGCTGCAGACTGGCTTGCTGACCTCTCGGAATTTCTCCACCTGGAGAAGATTAAGTACGCCATCTGAGGGTCAGAGAAAGGCTTCCTGGATAATTGGGGGCAGTTCGTTGACCTGTTCCAAAACCTGTTCGAGGCCAACAACGAGGAGTAAGTCAGGGAAAAGAAACAAAACAAAAAGATGAAGAACCAAAGGATTGCGCAACCCCGGGGGGGGAGAAAAATGGGGAAACCACAAGAGAAGAGGATGGGTGCTGAAACCAATGGGGGGGAGGGGAGGGGGGGGGGGGGGAGGAGGAAGGGAGGATATCACGGGCCGATCCAGAGGGCAGCAAAATGTACGTACAGTTAGTCAAATGAAGGATAAAACAAACCTCTCTGTGAAATAAAGCAAATTAGCGTGGGCAAGAAAAATGGAACGTATATAAGTAACAACTGTTTATAAATTTGAGAAACGCCAATCTCGGAATTGATGAAAAAGAACAAAGATATTAACTTAACCCTTCTCAACTACAGAACCTCACCACTTAAAAACAGGTCCTCACCATCAGAATTGTTGACCGAATATGGCTGTGAACAAAACTTCCAGCGCTCCAACAAATATTGCTGTTATATATGTGAGTTGGCGTTGTTGTGTGCAATGTCTCTTTAAAAACCGAGTCATGTGACATCATCAACTACTTCGCAGGCCATTAGGGAGTCTAGTGCCAAATCTTGCACAATGAAGACCTATTCAATAAATCTCTGTTAATCTTGCATAAAATCCACATGCTTCTGCAATCCTATTTCTTTTGTCCTGTTAGTTTAAAGATACAACTACAACTTTACATTACCTCAGATGAGAGTTTAAAAGTGTGAGGAGCAGCAGCTATGATGCAATCAAGCTCATAAATGCAAATTCAGGCACACAGCATGGGTCTTAAAACTGCCACAGCCCAAAGAGAGAGTGTGGATACAAGACACAATGAAAGATAGCAAAATAACAGAAGGTGATCCAGAGATACAATCTTCTAGAATTGAAATAGATCAAGGAAATATAAGAATGAGGTGAAAACATTGATATCTATACCAAGGAATCTGACAGAAAATTGCGCTTACTGTTCAGGACCAGATGGAGGCAAGTAGCAAGAAAAGATCTGCTGACATCCAATTGGATGAAGAACGAGTGCAGATAGTCCTCAACCTCAAAATGAGGGTAAAACAGGATCACGGAGATTGGACAAGGCATGGCAGAAGCTAACCCTGTGAAGTCTGAGATTTGGGTGGGGGGGCGTAGAAAGATGTATATAGTTGTATAAAGACTTGATGGGAGATATCAAATAAAAGGTTAAAGTCAGAAGCATTTGATGTTGATGTAACTCTGCTGCAATGTAACATATCTGTTACATGGCTAAGTAACAGATATCTGGAGGAAAGAAGAAGTGAAAGCTTGTGTACAGTTACTGAGCTGCACATAGAGCTGTAAATAAATACTAATGGTTTTATGAACTACAGTCCGAAGTATCTTTCTTGGGGTCACAATTAAACCCTAAAAAACCCATCGAGACCCTGAACACAAGACGCAACATAATTGAGGCTGGAGGCAACAAAGACGTAAATGAGGCTTTGAACAGCTGAGGCAGACACAGAGATGGACGATGTTATTGAGATGACAGTCTTCGTGACATGCGATGGAAGGTCAGCCGAGGTTCACACTCTACTATTGCGGTGATATCATGGTTGTGTTGTAATTCACCAACTGACCACTAGGAGGCCTACTAGTATATAAATAAGAGTCAGGTGACCTCAGACTGACTGGAGGGCCGAATGAGAGAGTTGCTTGTGCATGATCATACAGTTAATCATCTGTTGTTTTGTGTATAGTTTACTGAGTTAATGTTAATAAATTGTTTTCAGCTTTAGCTACAGGTGTTCTGGTAACATAAATTAGGCCATTCGACAAGAACATTCCAAGCATGAGGCTGAAACCTGCTTGCCACAGCCTCAGATAGTGGTTATAGGAATTGGTGACTATGAAAATGGGTTTATGCTGGGAGATGAAGACTTCATGGCATGAATTAACCGGGAGCCAATCTGGATCAGCGAGCAGCAGAGTGAGGACAGGATTTGGTGCAAATTTGGACATGAGCAGCAGGATTTTGGGTGAGCACAAGTTTATCAAGAATAATAGGAGATTGGCCAGGGATGCATTGGAATTATAAAATGTAGACATACTAAAAAAAGCATGGATGAGGATTTTAGCTGCAAATGAACTGGGGCAGGGCAGAGTCAAGTGATGGAATATGGGTGGAAGTGAGCAGTCTTGGTGATTGTTTTTTAATCAGCCAAGAGTATGAATGAATATATATCAAGGTGAGATAAATGGAGTTAAGGTTCAGCTTGCCAAATACCTGACTGAATGATGGAGCAGATTTGAGAATCCGAATGGTTGAATCCTGTTCTTTGGAAGTAAGACAATGTGTAGCTTGTGAGTCCATCAATTGCCTTCAACAGCTCCGAAAATGCAAGATACCTGATCCTCCCCATTCTTGCCCCCCCCCCCCCCCCCCCCCACCCCTCATGAACGGGGCATCCTGATCCTAGATTATTTCTGCATAGCCATCTCACAGGCTGGGAACCACTTGGGTTGCCACCCTGCATGCATATCAACTGATGTTGGGTTCATCATTTTAAGGCCCACGGGAAATTTGTATTTCCTATCTCCCAGCTTTTTCAAGTCAGAAGGGTTTTTGTAGACTTCAGAAAATCCAGAAGGAAAGGAGTTTATGAACCTTGGGAGAAGGCTGCTGAGGTGTCAAGAACATTCTGACAGTGTTAAATGTTAAGTGTTAAAGCAGCTTCAATTTATTAGATTATCAAGATGCTGTATTATAAGTTAAATGCATTTTTTTTCTACATTGGTTGATCATGGGCCCTGTCTTGCAAAGGGAAGTTGACTATTATTTAAAAAAAAATAAATTTAGAGCACCCAATTGTTTTTTTTCCAGTTAAGGGGCAATTTAGCATGGCCAATCAACCTAACCTGCACATCTTTGGGCTGTAGGGGTGAAACCCACGCAGACATGGGGAGAATGTGCAAACTCCACACAGATAGTGACCCAGGACCGGGATACGAGCCCGGGTCCTTAGCCCCGCAGTCCCAGTGCTAACCACTGTGCCGCATGCCGACAAAGTTGACTATTACATTGGCCCACATTGTGTAAATGTTGAGATTGTTAGCATTCTAACTGAGACTGTTAACTTTTAAAAAGACATATAAACTGCCCGATAACCAATGCAAATGAATCACACAAGACTTCACATTTTAAAACTTTTATTGTAAATAACAAACTAAAATCAATATCAAGTAAATGTTGTATATTGGACAACTGATACACTAAACTGCAGAAACCACAGGCGGATTCACCGTCCCACCACACCCGTTTACTGGTGCGGCATGCCCCTGCCAGCAGTGGGATTCTCCGTCCCGGCAGCCAGCCAATGGGGTTTCTCATTGTGGGCACCCGTCGGGAAATCCGCGGGCGTGAGCGCTGCTGGCGAAACAGAGGATCCTGCCCGATATTCCTCAGTAACTTCTTAACACAACTGGAAACCCAATGCCACATTTTGATGCTGAGGCACATTCTCAGCAGATATGCAGCCTCATCGTTCAACGTCTCCTAGTATTTTAACAGATTCCCATCTCCCTGCCACATCCGAATGATCCCCCCCCAGTGTCCTTCTAAACAAAATCCCCTTCATTCAATCATCTGAGTGGATTTTCATCAGTGAAGGAACATCTTGGCAATACCTTGGATTTAAACTCTCCACAATCATTATTTCCTCCAACAGGCATTCCATCATCACCAGCACGCTACTTGATGATGAACCTAAAAGCGGTCTTTTTCTCCTGTCAGGCATAGCAACACCTGCTTTGGTCTTCTCCCCTTATATTCCCTGGTCAAATGCCTCTGAGGGTCCACAAGTCTGTAAGCAGCAAGAACAGCTGTCTTCTTTTTTGTGTCCAGGTGTTAAATTTAGCACCTTACTTTCAATACGTTTTAACTTGACCCCTGTCCCCATTGCAAAGCCAGATCACATGGGCATGTCTCTGAGCATTCTTGGTGTGAGGTTACATGCTCCTCTCCACTATTCCATTTCATCTTGAAGCAAATGAGGCAATTTAAAATATAACTGTTGTATAATGACCAGCAGTCATAAGATGCATTAGAGTACTTTTCCCATTTGTGAATATTCATTCAAAAACTGAATAAAACACTGCAATTTAATGATTCTAATGTGATTTCAATATCAAGGGCCCCTTTAAATTGTGAAGATAACTTACCCAGCTTTACTTTTGAGAGAAAAAAGTAGACAGATGCTTCTAGACTGCTTGATGGGCAGGGAATTTGGTGTATCTTGGAAAAAGAAAATGGCCACCTGCTCTTGCAGTTTCACAAGACTCCTTTGCTTTTTTTTTGAGTACCCAATTCATTTTTTCCAATTAAGGGGCAATTTAGCATCTTCAATCCACCTACCTTGCTGTGCTGTTTAGCACAGAGCTAAATTGCTGGCTTTGAAAGCAGACCAAGCAGGCCAGCAGCACGGTTCAATTCCCGTAACAGCCTCTCTGAACAGGCGCCGGAATGTGGCGACTAGGGGCTTTTCACAGTAACTTCATTTGAAGCCTAATCATGACAATAAGCGATTTTCATTTCATTTCAACTTTGGGTTGTGGGAGCGAAACCCACGCAAACACGGGGAGAATGTGCAAACTCCATATGGACAGTGACCCAGAGCCGGGATCGAACCTGGGACCTCGGCACCGTGAGACTGCAGTGCTACCACTGCGCCACCATGCTGCCCTCCTTTGCATTTATGATAGTTTGTTTTATATCTGAGGTATTATGAATGCTTGACGGAATTTCAAAAGCTACAGAACCACTTATCTCAGAAGGGTATGTGTGTACAGTTTGATTTGACAATTTTAAGAGATTAATAAAGGGTTATATGTCTTTGGTATGGTGTCTGGACAGATTTTTGTCTTTTTTACAACAAATTTGTTAAGTTATGTCTTTTGGAATAACACAAGCTGCCATTTGATGCAGTTTTGAGTAAAAGATCCTCCAGACTTTGAAGTGAGTTCAATGTGTTTTATTGAACTATTAGCACAGTTCTCAATGAGTTCAACTCTCTGCTAATCTAAATGTAGTAACTCAGTCTAACTGAACCAGCCTTGCTCTAAGCCACGTGCTGGGGTGTGATGTCTCACTCTGTAGATGTTGGTCTGTGGAAAGAGTGCCTCATGCCTTTTATCGTGAGATACCACCCCTGAGTGTCCTGAATGCTCATTGGTGGTGTCCTATTCTATGTGTTCATTAGCTGCATGTTTGCATATCATGACATCTCCCCTTTTTTTAATGTTTTGTTTGCGTATGTGAATGTATTTACATGTGAATGAGTCTGTCTAACGTGACTGGCGGAGGACAACAGAACAGAGCAAACAAAACAAATGTTCATAAGTCCAGTCTCTGAGTCTTGCGTCTGATCCTGGTCGACCACCGGAATGATGAAGGTGGGGATGACGGCGCCTTGACAGGCGGGATGGAAGCCTGACTGGTAGCCTCATGGTGCGAGGTATCAGGAGGTGGCAATTCAACATATGGAAATGGAGGAGAAAGTAGTTGCGGGCAGGCAACTTTGCGCAGTGCCCATTGATTCCTTCGCATGGTGGAGCCATCAGCCATACGTACAAAGTAAGAGCGGGACGCGGCCTGCCGAACAACATCATACAGTATCTGGATCCTGACAGAGTCTGCCGGGGATAGCATGACCAGATCGGTGGCATGGGCATCATAGTACTGCTTTTGACGGTCTTTGAGCTGCTGCACCTTCTGCAGCACCGGGAGGTGATCCGGTTGGGCAAGTGTATGGCTGGAAGCGTCGTTCACAGGTCCCTGTTCATCAGGGGTTGAGCCGGCAACATGCCAGTGGACAATGGAGTTGCCTTGTACGCGAGCAGTGCAAGGTGTATGTCAGAGGCAGAGTCCGCGGCCTTGCAGATGAGCTGTTTCACAATGTGCACCCCTTTCTCGACTTTTCCATTGGACTGCAGATAGTGTGCATTGGAGGTGACATGCTGGAAATTGTATGACCTGGAAAACGTGGACCATTCTTGACTGATAAAGCACGGGCCATTGTCGCTCATGACGGTGATTGGGATGCCATGCCTTGAGAACATCTCCTTACAGGCTTTGATGACGGTCCGAGAGGTGAGGTCCGGGAGCTTCAGTACCTCAGGATAATTTGAGAAATAGTCAATAATCAACACGTAGTCACGATCAATCGCAGGAAAGAGGTCAATGCCAACCTTGGATCATGGAGAGGTCACTATGTCATGCTGTTGGAGCGTCTCCTTGCTCTGCACTGGCTGGAACCGCTGACAGGTAACACAGTTCAGGACCATGTTCGTGATGTCCTGGCTGATGACGGGCCAGTAGTCAGCTTGCCGGGCTCTGCGTCTGCACTTCTCGACGCCCAGGTGTGCCTCATGAATCTGGTGCAGCACCAAGCTCTGGAGACTGAGTAGAATGACAATCCTGTCCAGCATGAGGAGGATACCATCAATCACCATCAGGTCATCCTTCACATTGTAAAATTGTGGGCACTGCCCTTTCTGCCAGCCATTGGTGAGGTTGTGGATGATGTGCTGCAAGAGGGGGTCTTTGGCTGTCTCATCACGGATGAGAACTACCTTCTCATCTGTCGCCGGGAGTGTGCTGGCACACAGCTGCACCTGTGATTCGATGCGCTGGATGATCTCCAGCGGCTCACTGGGCGAGATGACGGAGCGGGACAATGCATCAGCGATGATGACCTCCTTCCCAGATGTGTATACCAAGTTGAAGTCATACCTCCTAAGTTTAAGCAGGATTCTCTGCAACCGAGGCGTCATGTCGTTCAGGTCCTTGTGGATGATGTGGACCAGAGGCCAATGATCCGGAACAGAGGCCTATGATCTGTCTCGGAATTGAACGTCGGCAGGCTGTAGACATAATCATGAAATTTGAGGATGCCGGTGAGAAGACCCAAGCACTCCTTCTCAATCTGTGCATATCTGGTTTCAATGGGCATCATGCCCTTGATGCGTAGGCCACTGGTGCCCAGGATGATGTCATCTCCTTGAAGCAACACCCCACCAATGCCATCCTGACTCACATCTGTGGATATCTTTGTCTCCTGGTCCGGGTCGAAGAATGCCAGGGCTGGTGCAGTGGTGAGCTTGGCTTTCAGCTCCAGCCATTCTGTCTGGTGTGCCGCCTTCCACTCCAAGGCAGTTGACTATTTTACCAGGTTGCGTAGGGCCGTGGTGTGTGTGGTCATGTTTGGAATGAACTTGCCCAGAAAATTGACATGTCCAAGAAGCGCAGCACCGCCTTTTTGTCCTCAGGGACCTTCATCGCCTTGATTTTGTCTGTGTCCGGGAGCTCACCACGCTGTGAGATCTGGTCACCGAGGAACTTGAGCATCGATGTGCCAAAACAACATTTGGACCTGTTTAACTTCGGCCGTTGGCATGTACACAGCAGAATACCTTCTGGAGATGGGACATATGTTCTTCAGGGGTCGTGGACCATATAATGATGTCGTCCACGTACACATGAACCCCTTCAATGCCCTCCATCATCTGCTCCATGATGCGATGAAATAACTCCGATGCCGAGATGATGCCAAATTGCACGCGATTGTCGCAGTATCTGCCAAAAGGCGTGTTGAAGGAGAAGAGCCTTCTGCTGGACTCTTCCAGCTGGATTTGCCAAAATCCCTGTGATGCATCCAATTTGGTGAAGAAGCGCGCGTGTGCCATCTCACACGTGAGTTCCTCCCGCTTCGGGATGGGGTATTCTTATTGAGATCCTTGGGATCAATGCAGATGCGCAGGTCCCCCCAGAGCTTCTTTACGCACAACATCGAGCTGACCCAGTCAGTCGGTTTGGTGACCTTGGATATGCTGAAGATCCTTGAGGTGTGCCTTCAGGCGCACTCTCAGTGGGGCAAGGACTCGTCATGGTGCATGCACCGCTGACTTGGCATCAGGTCGTAGCAGAATCTTGTATCAATACGGCAGCGTGCCCATCCCATTGGACACATCTGGACAATGGGTGAGGATGTAGTCGATGCTGGCCTGAAGATCCACATGGGAGGATGTTGTGGTGTAAACCCTTTGAATGAGGTTCAGCTGCTTGCAGGCGTGTGCACAGGGATGTCCTGTCCGGCTTAACAATTTCAAAAAGTGTAACCATGCTTGTATTTGTCGGTTGGATCCATGTAGGTGGCAGGATCCCAGTGCCGTGGTGGCATTCCCGTTGTAATCCAGGAGCTTGAAGTCAGCTGGAAGGACCGTGGGGGTTTCTTAATGCATCTGAAGTCTGCCTGTGAGAGGAGGTTGGCAGAGGCACCTGCGTCCAGCTTGAACTGGATGGGGCAGTGGTTGACCTTTATCACTGCTCGCCATTCGTCCTCGGAATCCACAGCTAGGATTGATTGGACTTGCGATGTGTCTGGTGAGGCATATTCACACATTGTAATAATGCCATGTTGGTAGGCGTTGTCCAGGCATTCATCATCTGGAACGATTGCATTGCCAGGATCAGAATCCTGTAGGCGTTGTTGCACACTCCCGATGCGCCGTCGTCGGAGTTGGGAGCGCTGGCTCCTGACTGGTGGTGCAGATCTGCACAGGGCTGCATAGTGGCCTGGCTTCCCGCAGTTTAAACAACCTCTTGCAGGGCAGTGTTTCTTTAAATGGGCGGTGCCACAGTTCGAACATGTCATGTCGTCGGCATCCTGACGCTCCGTGCGTCGTTGCACATGCACAGTGCGGTTCTCAGACGTCTGCACCTGCGCAGTGCGGGTTTCGGCCGCTTCACTATCCCGTTCACATCGCGCGTGCGTTGGGCCCCGGGAAGAGCGTGCGAAATGGCCACTTTTGTCAATTTTAAGGCGTTGCATCCGGGAGATGGCCTGCACACTCTCCACCTCACGGGAGGCTAGTTTATCATTTTCTGCTGTTTTGTACTGGGTAAAGCGATTTTTAGTGTGCTCATGCACTGTGCATGTTTCAATCGTGACTGGCAGGGTGAAATGCTTGATATTCAGTAACTGCTCTCTCAGAGGATCAGAGTGAACTCCAAAAACAATTTGGTCTCTGATCATGGAGTCAGTGATATCACCGAAGTTGCAGGATTGCACTAGCAGTCTAAGGTTAGTTATATATGAGTTGAAGGATTCGTCTTTACCTTGTAATCGCTGTTTGAATATGTAGCGCTTGAAGATTTAGTTGGTGTCCACCTCACAGTGGCTGTCAAACTTGTCCAGGATGGTCTGAAACTTTGCCTTGTCCTGGTCTTCGGCAAAGTGAAAGGAGTTGAATATTTCCAAGGCATGATCACCCGCTGCGGTGAGGAAAAGAGGTATCTTCCATGCATCAGACGCACCAGTGAGGTCTGATGTGTCGACATAAAGCTGAAATTTCTGCTTGAATGTCCGCCAGTTGGGACTGAGATTTTGGTGTCCATTGCAAAAACATATTACTTTAGATCTACCCATAGTGGATATTGAGTGAGTAGCTATGGCGGATATATGGCAAATATGAAGGGGGCAGTGGGAATATGGGAAGCATGGGAGATATGAGGGTGCATGATGTGGGGAGCGAAGGGACATGGGAGTTTGGATGGAGGCGAGGGTTGGCGGGGCGGGGGGGGGGGCAGAAACCTATATTGGAGAGCTGTTCCAACCTGCTAACCCACCCAGCTCCACAGCCCCGGACTCCTCTGATGCTGCCTCGGGAGTAAGAAAACCCAAATCCTCTGCCTATTCATGTCACTGAGACAACTTGATGGTGTGTTTGGGCATAGCTGACAGGTTTGAGTTTCCAGCATCAAGAAATGGGTCGACTCACATCTCCTAAGCCCAAAATGAAAATCCAGCCCCAAGCTTTGGTAACAATATACAGACGGATGATAGTGCCCTAATTTGATCAGATTGGGGGCAATTGTTTTCCTAGTGGGGATTATGTTTGATGACTAACAGAACCATAAGATCATAAGACATAGGAGCAGAATTAGACTATTCGGCCATCGAGTCTACTCTGCCATTCAATCATGGCTGATATGTTTCTCATCCCCATTCTGCTGCCTTCTCCCCATAACCCCTGGTCCTTTTATTAATCAAGAACCTATCTATCTCTGACTTAAAGACACTCTGTGAACTTGGCCTCCACAGCCTTCTTCTGCAGCAATCAGAAGAAATTTCTCCTCATCTGCTTTAAAGTGCCATCCCTTCAGCCTGAGGCTGTGTCCTTGGGTTCTCGTTTCTCCTACTAGTGGAAACATCCTCTCCACATTCACCTTTTTCTAGTCTAGGCATCTGAGTATTCTGTAAGTTTCAATGAGATCCCCTCATATCCTTCTAAACTCCATTGGGTACAGACCCAGAGTCCTCAACCGCTCCTCATATAATAAATCTTTCATTCCGGGGTTCATTCTTGTGAACCACCTCTGGACCAACTCTGGGGCTAGCACATCCTTCCTTAGATACAAGCCCAAAACTGCTCACAATATTCCAAATGGGGTCTGACCAGAGCCTTATACAGCCTCAGCAGAACATCCCTGCTCTTGTATTCTAGCTCTCTTGACATGAATGCTAACACTGCATTTGCCTTCCTAACTGCCAACTCAACCTAGATGTTAACCTTCAGTTGATGATATATGACTTCTTACGATGGTTGGTGCAATTGTATTAAAGCTTCATAATATTACTCTCCCTGTTACTACTTGGAATGGCACAGATCTGGCTCACATACATGTTATGAAGAAACGATTCCAAAAACAGGCACGAGACAGTCACTTAACTAGATCTTGGTAAATATGAACAGATATGACACTTACCTACAGTTGCAATTTGGCTGGTTAATGCCATTGTGATAACCATGAGGTAAAATAAAACAGACCAGATAGGGGAAATTGGAAGATGAAGAAGTGCTTCTGGGTATGAAAGGAAAATCAATCCTAAACCTAGAGAGTGCATAACATTGATGTGGTGTTAATAACGATGATGAATGTCATAGGCTCAATTTATATATTGCTCAAGCCAGCTGTAATGGGGTGGTAGTGGATGTTGGTCTAGGTTACAGACCACTAACTGCTGTGTCCCTTTCTGCCACTATGTTTTCTGGGACCTTCTGCCAGAGAACCAACAGCTGGCGTCAGAATCAGCCAGGCACCTTCCATGCACATGCAAATCACGGCTCCAGGATGTTCCAGGGAGACCAGGGAAAGCTAGAGCACTAACTCGCAGCATGGTCAGGAGGATCCAGCAATCAAAAGAAGCAGCAACCTCCTATCCATGGCAATAGGCAAGGTGGCCTGCCTCACTGCTCATCTGTGCTGTGGCCACCGTTAATATCTAACCCAATGTCTACTGGAAACATTGACTGCCGAATGAAATGAAAAATAGTCCCCTCAAAATATTTCTCCTTTTGTTTGTGGCATAAAAACTGCCATTAGGTTGAACATTAAGAGTGGCACTTAAGTATGGGATCTAAAAAAAAATCAATGCAAATAGAAAAGGGACATGCCGAAATTTTAAATGTCATCGTCATTTTGAATTCCACGTTCAAAGTAGCTTAAGAGAAGGGGGTCAGATTTTCCCCTCCTTGCACCTTCCCAGAATTTAGTCAAAAATTAGTAAAATGAGGGTCCTCAGGGACAGAATTCTAAATATAGCCTTCTATTCTCAACCCATGCCGCCTTCTCCAAGTTGGGAAGCGTGTCATACCGCAAAACCTTCCTCCCCAGGATATCAGGGTTGTTATTGTAAAGGCCTAGTAGAAATTAGAATTTCGCCACCCATGCTATTTTCATTGTGACAGATGAGATTTGGAAGCATATGAGAATTCCAGGTATGTCAGCCTGTAAACCTTTTGAGAAGCCTGTTAAACAGTCAGGAACCTCTTGACAGGTCTTGCCACTACTCTCTCGTATCCTGCATGCTCTCTTCATTCCCCTTCATATTCCCCAAGCCCTCTCATACTCATCTACCACCTGCCCGCTCATATTTCCAAACCCTCGACTTGCCCCTCATGCCTTCTCCGTACCCTATTCCCCTTCCATACCACTCTCATCACCCTCATCCTTTCTCGGTAGCCCCCATGCATCCTTCATACCAACTTTTCCACTATGTACAGAACAAACAAGCTACTTATTTGTATCAACAAGTCTTTGCAATCATTTATTTTATCCAACTAATAAGCAAACAGACTTTAAATATCTCCTTTTGAAAAAACGCTGCACTCTCCATCTTGTAAAAGTGTCAATCAGACAGCCATTCATCATAATAATGAATAAAGCATTAATCCTCTTAACACCTCTTAATCATGTCCAAAAACAAACAAGCATTGAAAAAACACAGAGAAAGAATAACTAAATAAAAGATCATAAATCAGTCAAACATGCTCACAATTTCTCCCCCTTCAGTTGTGTAAACAGACCCCTGCTGCACTAAACCAAACATTCATAATGGAGCATTCCACAAACAATAGATACCAGGTCATCTGTTCCAACTGCATATGTTGGTACAGTTGCCAGGTATTCTCATTATGAATGCTTGGCAGAGCTCCGAGACTGATTAATTTACCCAGACCTGTAGGCAATGGAAGAAGTAATCAAGTCAAAGTCTAATCAGAATTTTGTTTTAAGATTTAGTTTAGTGCCCTTTCCTTTTGAACTCCGACATCCATTTATCAATTATTTTAAGCTGCAAAAGCTGTTTTCAAAGATTTATGAAGTGCATTATACGAACCGACACCAACTTACATGAATCATTCCAATACTCAGTCACTGAGACAATTTTGGCCATAGCACATCTATGTAAACATTACCAATACAAGAAAAGGCAGCTAACTTCAGTTTGATCAAGATCTAGTCTAATTCAGATCCTGCGCATCCAATCTAATTCAATGTAGTCAACATCCAAACCACACCCATTCCATGATGGCATCCATTTTTCCTTACTTTTCTGAGAAGTGTCTTTAGGTATGTTTCTATATTAAACTTGATGGGTACGTACATGCATAAGTCCTTGTCATAGTGGTAGGAGTATACATGATATCTAAGAAATATGAACTATATAATTTTACCATGGCTGATAAAACATTATACATTCCCCTTATCCAGCAGAGAGCATATATGACAGTATGTATCCAAACCAGTACCTGACTGAACTTGTTCAGATTGTTCTGGTGGAGAGGAGGGGAGAGGAGTTTTTGTCCCAGAGAAAATCACTGTGGGATTAGTTGGAGCTATGATCAAGGCATGGAAGGTGGTAGGTAAAAAATATTAGCATTTTGGTAGACTGGCCCCATTGCCCAGTGCTTCCATTCGGGTCCGCCATCAAACACCAAAGGGTTTATATTCAGTTTCACCACCTGAATAGGACTGAGTCCCCTGCCTGTTATAGAACGTTATCAGTGAATCCGACCATGAGATCCAAACTGAGCTCGGAGGGGCATAATCTTGGTAAATATATTATGTTCAAGCCAAAATTATTGGGGTTAGTGTAGCATAGAATCATGGATTCCCTACACTGCAGAATGAGGCCATTGGGCCCATCAAGTCTGCACCGACTTTCTGAAATAGCACCCTATCTAGGCCCATTTCCCTTGTACCCCCACCTAACCTGTAAGTCCCTGGACACTAAAAGGCAACTCTATCATGGCCAATCCAACTAACCTACACATTTTTGGACTGTGGGAAGAAACTGGAGCACACAGAGGAAACCCACGTATACACGGGGAGAAAGTGCAAACTCCAAACAGTTGCCCAAGGCTGGAATTAAACCCAGTTTCCTGGTGCTGAGGCATCAGTGCTAACCACTGTTCCACCATGCCAGCCATCTTTATAGCATCTTAATAGAATCATAAAATCCCGACAGTGCAGAAGAAGGCCTACCAGCCCATCGAGTCTGTACTGACTCTCCAAAAGAACACTCTACCCAGGCCCACTCCCACACCCACCCCCACAACCCCACCCGACATGTACATCCTTGGACACTAAGGAGCAATTTTGCTTGGCCAATTTGCCTAGCCTGCACATCTTTGAATATCTTTAACATTTAAAAATGTCCAAAGGGCTAGAGTGAACAGTCCCCTAACTTGCAGACAATACAATAGTCGGGGCTATCGTAAATTATTCTGAGAACCAGAGGCAGCTGGTGTGCTTTGATAGCAAAATGAGAAAAAAACATTGCAAAGGGAATTAAATATCGGTAAATCTGAGGTGGCATATCTTGGTTGTTTATGATTATTGTTAAAGTTGAGATAGATACTTTAATACTGCAGGTACCTGACTGTGAAATCTCTGAAACTGGCAGTTGATCAGCATAAGCCATGTGTCCAAGGGTGCTGAAGATGACAAATCCAATCAGCAGACTTGTAAAAGAATTAAAAACACCCACAACGATGGTATCTGAGTAACAGTCATTGTGGAATTTATTGTAGGATGACAGTGCTGTTACGCCCCCCATGGACACCGACAGGGAATATAAAATTTGTGATGCAGCATCTTTCCAAACCTAATAAAATGCAAGATAGAGTTTATTAGCAGAGGCAGCCTCTTTCTGGGCTCCTTCGCGACGGTTTCACATTTTCTAATATTTTGCTGTCTGCTTTCCCCTCCGACCCCACCGTCCCCGCCCCCCCCCCCCCCCCCAACCCCCCGCTCCCCCACACCACTTGTAAAGCAATTAACTTGCCCAGTTTCAGTATCATGTTCACCATCTAGTATCCTGGTCATATGACCACTACCCATGCAGGCAACTGTGTCACATGATCATCATCCATTCATGGCCTGGGGCGTGATTCTCTGGCCTCGTTGCGCTCGAGCGGCATGGTTCAAAATGGTTAGCACTTGCTTCACAGCACCAGGGAGCCGGGTTCGATTCCCGGCTTGGGTCACTGTCTGTGCGGAGTCTGCACATTCTCCCTGTGTCTGCGTGAGTTTCTTCCGGGTGCTCCGGTTTCTTCCCACAAGTCCTGAAAGACGTGCTTGTTAGGTGAATTGGACATTCTGAATTATCCCTCAGTGTACCCGGACAGGCACTGGAGTGTGGCAACCAGGGGCTTTTCACAATAACTTCACTGCCTGTCTGCCCCACCGACCATAGTATTAATGTAAGCCTACTTGTGACACTAATAAAGATTATTATTATTAGAAAGGGCAACGAGGCCGGTGAATAGCAGAGTGGCCAAATACAAGAACTACCTAAGGCGCCAAACAATTTGCGATGCAACCGGCCCGCTCGCGTAGGCGAAACTGGGATCCCACCGTGAGAAACCAATTGTCACCATTTAAGCCCTATTTCCGTATAATTAGTGGGAGCCACCCCATATCCAACGGGCTCCCATGAGTCAGCAACCTCTCCAGCAAGTGGTTACGTTGGCGGCGACTAGTACCCCTTTTTAAAATCGTGAACCTGGCGGAAAGGCTTCTGTGGGGAGCCGAGGAGGAGCGCAGCCATTTTACTCATAAGCAAAGAGCCCGGGGCCCTGGGCTTGCCGCCTCAATGATTGGTGGTGTACGATGGTTGGGCTGGGGGTGGGCACCCTCGGCTGGGGGGGGGGGGGGGCACCCTTAGCTAGGGTGTGCCTCCATGGGAGGGGAAGTGGGTAACCGCACATGACTCCACCATGACAACCCCTGGATTGTGTGCACCTGTTCCGCGGGCAACCCTTGTCCCTGACCGTCTGCCTCACCGACCACCCATATCTCCCACCGACTGCTGAGGCCTCTGGCCGTACAGCTGAAGGCTATTGCTGAGTTGGCAACACAGGTGCATTCCCGTGGGTGGGCGGGCCATGTAGCATGGGGGAGTCATTGTCCAGCATCCCAATCAGACCGTGATGCCTGGATGCTCTGCCTGAACTCTTGGCACAACGTGGAGGAGGTGGACGCCCGCACTCTGTGGCTTTCAAGCTCACCCCAGGCCTGATCTTTTACGCCTTAGGATCATTCCAGGGCTCACACGGGAACCAGTGTGGCATCTCTCAGGCAACTGCCTACAGGTGCATCCGACAGGTCACGGATGCTCTGTTTGCTCAGGCGGAAAACTATATCAACTTTGATATGGATCAAGCCCAACAAGATGCCCGGGCATCAAAATTCGCCAGGTCCAGGGGCAGATAGACTACATGCGTGTCACCTTGAGTACACCAGGCCAACTGGGGGTGCCTTACATTAACAGGAAGGGGTTCCACTCCCTGAACATAAAGCTCATGTGTGACCACTGCAGTGATCTCTGTATATGCATGTACATAAGGGGTTAATGTGTAATCAGTAGCACCAGATGATCACCAGAGGGCAGTACCAACAGGGGTATAAAAGCAACCACATTGTGCCTCTCTCCCTCTCTTTTGGATGTACTGTGACCAGGGCAGGAGTGTGGATCAGGTCAGATGGTTAGTGTACTTAAACATAGTTACTGCATTTAGATCTAGTTAACCTTTCTGCTGGCATTGATATTAAAGTAAAGAACTCACGCAATTACTGTTACAGTTACTCAATAAACCTTTTGTTACTACTGGACGACTTCGAGTCTTTTTAATCAAGATACAGAAAACCTCATCAGCAACAGAATTGAGTAACATTTATTACATTCAGTAACATACACCACCTGCGGATCATTCACGTGTGTGCATGCACGACAGCTACATTCTGGGACAGCGAGATATCCCCCGACCTCTTTGAAGACCACCCCAGGATGGCTGGTTGGCTCTTGGGGGATAAGGGATACCCGCTGAGGACCTTGCTAATAAACCGGAGACCGAAGCGGAGACCCGATAGCCACTTAATGGGTGCATCGGAGACTCAAAATGTAGTTCTGATGCCCCGAAGGTTCCGGTGGTGCCCTGCAGTATTCTCCACCATCTGGCACAGCAGTGGGTGTCATGGTGGAGGTGGGGGACGAGCAACATGTGCCCACCTCCGAGGAGGAGGACTAGGATGATGAAAAGGCGACGGGCCAGTAGGAGCTGGAAGACCATCCTGGGATGAACCGGAGGGCTAGTCGGACGGGCTACAGGACAGGCGGCAGCGGCGAGAGTGCAGCAAGCCCAGTGGGCCAGGGAAACTTCATACCGCCTGCTTCACTTCAGATGTGGCTTGGTCAATCATCGCTACCTTCCCCACCACCCTCCTCCCCCACCCATTTCCCACCCATCCCAGGGTATGTTTACATCACTCCAGGGTGCTGGGACTGTGTCAGCATAATCAGCTGTTCACTATCGAGGGCAGGGGGGGGGGGGGGGGGGGGGGTGATGCTAACCAGCAGAGAGTTGAGCGCGGGCACTACTCAACCTATGCCATAGTCTGACCCCTGCCTGTCTCCTGAGTGCTCGTTCACACCCATCACGTGATCACCTGCACACAGTGTGCATGGGGGGGGAAATGCCTGGAGAGATGGGCCAAGGGTTCGGAGGTCGGCACGTATTGTGGAGGATAGCGACAGAGGCGTCATACTGGTTGTGGTGAAGGATTTTTAATGTTTCATAGGTGCACAACAATTTCCCACTCTCCCGATCATGCCGCCCTCTCTCCCCACCCCCCCCCCCCCACTCCTATCTAACCTTCGTTTTCTCCCCTCTCCCCCAGTGCCCTCAGTGATCCACAACCTGTTTAGCCTTCGTTGCATTAAAGCTGCGTGTAAGTATGTCCCAAGGATGCATATCACAGGTGGTGGCAGCCAGTTGCTTACCCCCAGGGCATTTGATGCCCTTGGTGGGCGGCACCCTCGAGGGGCTCTGGAGTCAGAGGGCCCCGGCGCACGTTGGCAGCACATGCACAGCCCTGCCACCATGTCCCATGTGCTGACAGCGAGACGCACCTCATCAGAGGGATGGAACGCTGGGGAGCTGGCGGCCACCCTCCCCAATCCGTGGAATGGGTCGGGTTGACAACGAGTGCCCTCGCCTCCCGCTTGGTGCCCATAGGGTCCTGGGGTTCATCTTGGGATGGAGGGGCAGCTGGTTCAAAGCCCGGCTGCTCCTGCATCATCCGGCTCTGCCAGCCCTGCCAGCTCCCTAATGTCTGCACCATCGTGTTGACACCCTCATCGATGCTCCTCAGTGATTCGGCTATGTTCTGCAGTGACTCGAAAATGCCCTCCCGCAACTGGCACAAGCTTGACCGTTCCCATCTGAGAGTGGACATGTCCCGCAGAACCTCATCAAGGTCAACCAGGTACTGGGTCACGTCCCCCAACGTCGGATATTCTTCCCAGGCCCTCAGCCATGGCTGTCAACAACTACCCCATGCCTTGAACACTTTTACTAATGCCGCTGATGTCGTGCACCAGGCTCTCCACTGCGATCGCCACCCTAGCAGTGTTGACCTTGGCGCTATGCATTGCTGGCAACATCTCCTGTGTCCATAGGCTCTGGCACTCCTCCATTCGGCTCTGGACCTGCTGGAGTGTCGCTGACATCTCCTTTGAATGTTGCAGCCACTCCAGAATGTCTCCATCAGCTCCCAGATAGCCTGGTCGATAGACTCAGCATCTGACTGGGACCCAGCTAGGTCCTCGGAATGACAGCTGATTGTGGCATTCATGGAGCTCTCCTCCGAGGTGGTCTCATCGGGGGGGGGGGGGGCAACCTCGATGGGCCGGTGCCATTGACTGGAGGACCTGCAGGAGAATGAACATGAGGTCAGTGGGAGGGATGGTTCATTCTGTATGGCAGTAACAAATCACATGTGACAGGTCCTCCCGGTGGGGCCCGGTGAATCCTCACCTTTGCAGCAAGCGCCAACCTTCACATTGGTGACCGCTCTGTTCTCGATCACCCCCGTCAACTCCAGGGCCCATTCATCGAAGGTCATGAGGATCCTTATGTCAAGCACCCTTCCGCCAGTCTGGGCCCTCTCCCGGCGATTGTAGGAGAGCTTCTCCTGCGAAGACACAGAGGGCATCGTTAGCCACACGCATGGTTCACAGTGGTGAAGGAAGTGTTGGGGAGATGGAGTTTAAAGGAGAGAGGAGTGAAGGTAGGGTTGGGGGCTACATGGAGGGCTCGGGGGGCGGCGATGCTCGCTTGCGTGTGGACATGTGTCGGCGGGAGGGGAAGGGCGTTGGTGTTAGCTCACCCGTGCTGCCTGGTGTAGGTTGTTGACTTACTTGCGGCCCTGGAGGCCAGTCCTCCTGGGCACGGTCCCCAAGCTGATGGCCACTGCCATTTTGTCCGAGGCAGTACTGGCTAGCTTGTGGCTCATCCTTCGGGACTCTTGGGGGAACAGGACATCCCTCCTGGCCTCAAACGCATCTAAGAGCCTCCCCAGGTCTCTCCCCAGGTCTCCAAATGTTGGGGCCTGTCATGTCGGCGCTATGGCTACAAGCTGAGTGGGGCTGGCTGTGCAAGTGCTGTTTCAGTGCCGCTTGACATTGTTAGCAGGGGGTCCCAGCGAATCAGCTGGCAAGCCTTCATTTGCAGCGTTAAACCCATAGGGTCTCATTAAGTGGACCAATCAACGTTGAATAGTGCTCCCAGCCTCATCGAGCCAAGCACCGGGCAGCTTGTGGTAGTTCCAGCTTGATACCACACTTCGAAATGTTTCTGGAGAATCCCGCCCCTAGTTGTTTTGTGCATCTTCACCCACAATTTTGTTTTCCATTTGGGGAACAGTGGAGTAGTGGTAGAAAGACACCTGAGCTGAATATCCAAAGCTTCTGTTCCAGAAGTAGGGAGGTTACCACTGTGCCACAAGACCCCATGTGAGCCTAGTGTGAGTGAATCAATAGTTCAGGAGATACAATCAAACTTCAATGCTGCCATCACAACGCTACCCCAGAGCGCAGTGGGTGCTGGGACAGTGATCAAATAAAAGGATGATTTTTAATTGTTAATGTGTTGAAGGGTTATGGAGAATGGGCAGGACAGTGGAGTTAAGGCCAGGAAGAGATCGATGAGCCAAATGGCCTAATTCTGCTCCTATGTCTTGTGAACTTATGAACGTATAAATTTATGAACATGCTCATATGCAGTAAGAGTTGCTGGATCATCATTGTGGTGATCTTTGTGAGGGATTTCCAGAATGGAAGGTGTAATGATCACAAAGATACACAAAGCTTTTTTGAAGAACGAAACTAATTTTATTAACACTACTAAATCTGAGTTCGACACTTATTCTAAATAGCAAACATACATGTAAGAACTAAATTACACTCACTAACACTATCTTTATCTACTAACTATAACAATTATATCGTAACTACCTCTGCAATTTTCACTATGAATCTTATCATTGTCAGCTCCAGATCTAGTCTCCTCCCCAAGCCCAAGAGCCAGTGCTATTTATAGTACTGTCCCTTAGCTCCCTCTAGTGGCTAGGCTTAACGTAACATTAACTCTTCACATGCTGTAAATTTGTATAATGTCACAATCATTAGACCTGGGATTTAAAAAAAATAATAATTTAAAGGATGTGGGCATTGCTGGCTTGGCCTGAATTTATACTTCTTCAGAAAATGATGGTGAGCAGCCTTCTTGAACCGCTGCAGTCCCTGAGGCATAGGTAAACCTATAGTGTGGTTAGGGATGGAATTCTACAATATTGACCCAGCCACAGTGAAAGAATGATGACACATTACCAAGTCAGGATGTTGAGTGACTTGGAAGAGAACCTCCAAGTGGTGGTCCCAGATTTCTTTTACCCTTGGTGTTTTCAAAGGAAGTGGTTGTGGGTTTGGAAGGTACTGCCTAAGGAATCTTGGTGAGTTCCTGCAGTGCGTCTTGTAGATGGCCGCCAGTGTTACTGGAGGAAGGAGTGAATGATTGTGGAAGGGGTAGCAATCAAGCGGTCTCCTTCCTCCTGGATGATGTCGTGCTTCTTGAGCGTTGTTGAAGCTGCACTCATCCAGGCAAATGGAGAGCATTCCATTACACTCCTGACTTGTAACTTGTGGTCAGGCTTTGGGGAAGGTCAGGAGGTGAGTTACTCACTGCAGAGTTCCTAGCCTTTGACCTGCTCTGGTAGCCACAGTATTTATACGGCTAGTTCACTTCAACTTCTGGTCAATGTTGACCTGCAGGATGTTTATTTAGTGACGGTAATGCCATTGAACGTCTAGAGGTGATAGAACATAGAACATAGAACGATACAGCGCAGTACAGGCCCTTCGGCCCATGATGTTGCACCGACATGGGAAGTCAAACTAAAGGCCATCTAACCTACACTATGCCATTATCATAGAACATAGAACAGTACAGCACAGAACAGGCCCTTCGGCCCTCGATGTTGTGCCGAACAATGATCATCCTACTCAAACCCACGTATCCACCCTATACCCATAACCCAACAACCCCCCCCCCCCCACTTAACCTTACTTTTTAGGGCACTACGGGCAATTTAGCATGACCAATCCACCTAACCCACACATCTTTGGACTGTGGGAGGAAACCGGAGCACCCGGAGGAAATCCACGCACACACGGGGAGGACGTGCAGACTCCGCACAGACAGTGGCCCAGCCGGGAACTGAACCTGGGACCCTGGACCTGTGAAGCATTTATGCTAACCACCATGCTACCATTCTGCCCATCATCCATATGCTTATCCAATAAACTTTTAAATGCCCTCAATGTTGGCGAGTTCACTACTGTTGCAGGTAGGGCATTCCACGGCCTCACCACTCTTTGCATAAAAAACCTACCTCTGACCTCTGTCCTATATCTATTACCCCTCAATTTAAGGCTATGTCCCCTCGTGCTAGCCACCTCCATCCGCGGGAGAAGGCTCTCACTGTCCACCCTATCTAACCCTCTGATCATTTTGTATGCCTCTATTAATTCACCTCTTAACCTTCTTCTCTCTAACAAAAACAACCTCAAGTCCATCAGCCTTTCCTCATAAGATTTTCCCTCCATACCAGGCAACATCCTGGTAAATCTCCTCTGCACCCGTTCCAAAGCTTCCATGTCCTTCCTATAATGAGGCGACCAGAACTGTACACAATACTCCAAATGCGGCCGTACCAGAGTTTTGTACAGCTGCAACCTGACCTCATGGCTCCGGAACTCAATCCCTCTATCAATAAAGGCCAACACACCATAGGCCTTCTTCACAACCCTATCAACCTGGGTGGCAACTTTCAGGGATCTATGTACATGGACACCGAGATCCCTCTGCTCATCCACACTACCAAGAATTTTACCATTAGCCAAATATTCCGCATTCCTGTTATTCTTTCCAAAGTGAATCACCTCACACTTCTCCACATTAAACTCCATTTGCCACCTCTCAGCCCAGCTCTGCAGCTTATCTATGTCCCTCTGTAACCTGCAACATCCTTCCGCACTGTCGACACTCCACCGACCTTAGTGTCGTCTGCAAATTTACTCACCCATCCTTCTGCGCCCTCCTCTAGGTCATTTATAAAAATGACAAACAGCAACGGCCCCAGAACAGATCCTTGTGGTACGCCACTCGTAACTGAACTCCATTCTGAACATTTCCCATCAACCACCACCCTCTGTCTTCTTTCAACTAGCCAATTTCTGATCCACATCTCTAAATCACCCTCAATCCCCAGCCTCCATATTTTCTGCAATAGCCGACCGTGGGGAACCTTATCAAACGCTTTACTGAAATCCATATACACCACATCAACTGCTCTACCCTCGTCTACCTGTTCAGTCACCTTCTCAAAGAACTCGGTAAGGGGCAGCACGGTAGCATGGTGGTTAGCATAAATGCTTCACAGCTCCAGGGTCTCAGGTTCAATTCCCGGCTGGGTCACTGTCTGTGCGGAGTCTGCACGTCCTCCCCGTGTGTGCGTGGGTTTCCTCCGGGTGCTCCAGTTTCCTCCCACAGTCCAAAGATGTGCGGGTTAGGTGGATTGGCCATGCTAAATTGCCCGTAGTGTCCTAAAAAGTAAGGTTAAGGGGGGGGTTGTTGGGTTACGGGTATAGGGTGGATACGTGGGTTTGAGTAGGGTAATCATTGCTCGGCACAACATTGAGGGCCGAAGGGCCTGTTCTGTGCTGTACTGTTCTATGTTCTAAGGTTTGTGAGGCATGACCTACCCTTCACAAAACCATGCTGACTCGCCCTAATCATATTATTCCCATCTAGATGATTATAAATCGTATCTCTTATAATCCTCTCCAAGACTTTACCCACAACAGACGTGAGGCTCACCGGCCTATAGTTACCGGGGTTATCTCTACTCCCCTTCTTGAACAAAGGGACCACATTTGCTATCCTCCAATCCTTAGATAGATAGATCCTGTCTTGTAGGAGATGGCCATTGCCTGGCACTTGTGTGGTGTTGTACAAATGTAACTTGCCATTGTCAGCCCAAGTCAGGATATTGTCCAGGTCTTACTGCATTTGAATATGAACTGCTTCAGCATCTGATTAAATGCGAATGGTGCTGAATATTGTAGTCATCTGCAAATATCCCCACTTCTGCTCTTATGATGGAAGGAAAGTCAATGATGAAGCAGCTGAAGATGTTTGGGTCCAGGACACTACCCTAAGGAACACCTGCAGTGATGACCTGAAGCTGAGATGATTGACCTCCAACCACCACAACCATGTTTCTTTCTACCAGGTATGACTCCAACCAATGGTGGCTTTTCCACCGATTCCCAATGACTCATTTTGCTAGGGCTCCTTGATGCCATACTCAGTCAAAAGCCGCCTTGATGTCAAGGGCAGTCACTCTCATCTCACCTCTGAATTTCAACTCTTCTGTCCATGTTTGAACGAAGACTGTAATGAGGTCAGGAGCTGAGTGACCCTGGTAGAACCAAACTGAGCATTTGTGAGCAGGTTATTGCTCAGTAAGTGCTAATTGATAGCACTAACACTGTTAATGGCCCCTTCCATCACTGTGCTATTGATCAAGAGTGGACCAATGGGCAATAATTGGCTGGGTTGGATTTCTTCTATTTCTTGCTTACAGGCCACAACTGGGCAATTTTCCACATTTCCAGTGTTGTAGTCATAAAGGAACAGCTTGGCTAGGGGTGCGGCAAGTTCCGGAGCACAAATCTTCAGTACTATTGCTGGGATATTGTTACGGCTCCATAGCCTTTGCAGTATCCAGTGCCTTCAGCTGTTTCTTGACATCACATGGAGTGAATTGTATTGGCTGATGACTGACATCTGTGATGCTGGGGATCTCCAGAGGAGGCCGAGATGGGTCATCCACTCAGCAGTTCTGGCTGAAAATCGCCTTTTCTTTTGCACTGACGTGCTGGGCTCCTCCATCATTGAGGATGGGGATATTTGTGAAGCCTCCTCCTCCTGTGAATTGTTCAATTGTCTACCAACATTCACGGCTAGATGTGGCAGGAGTACAGATCCTTTTGTTGTGGGATCGCTCAGTTCTGTCTATCATTTGCTGCTTATGCTGTTTGGCAAGTAAGTAGTAGCTTCACCAAGCTAACACCTCATTTTTCCTAGGTATGCCTGGCATGCCTTCCTGCACTTTTCATTGAACCAGGGTTGATCCCCTGACTTGGTGATAATAGTGTGTGGGAGATACGTTGGACTATGAGGTTATAAATTGTGGTTGAGTACAATTCTGCTGCTCCTGATGACCCACAGCACCTCATGGATACTCAGTCTTGTGTTGCAAGATTTGTTCAAAGTCTATCCCATTTAGCACGATAGTAGTGCCAAACAAGGATGGTATCCTCAATGTGAAGATGGGACTTTGTCACCACAAGGACTTTGCCGCGGTTCCTTCACCACCTGTCGCAGATCCAGTCTAGGAGCAATGTCCTTTCGTACTCGGCCAGTTCAATCTGTATGTTCTTAAGCCACTCGTGGTGATGGACATCAATGTCCCCTACCCAATGTACATTCAGGGGCAGGTTTAGCTCACTCAGCTAAATCGTCGGCTTTGAAAGCAGACCAAGCAAGCCAGCAGCACGGTTCGATTCCCATACCAGCCTCCCCGAACAGGCGCCGGAATGTGGCGACTAGGGGCTTTTCACAGTAACTTCATTGAAGCCTACTCGTGACAATAAGCGATTTTCATTTCATTTCATTTCACATTCTGCATCCTTGCCACCCTCAGTTCTTCCTCCAAGTGGTGTTCAAAGTGGAGGAGTACTGTTTCATCAGCTGAAGGGGGGACAATCCGTGGTAATCAGCAGGAGGTTTCATTGCCCATAGTGCCATAAGACTTCATGGGGTCTTGAGTTGATATTGAGGACTCCCAGGGCAACTCTCTCTTGACTCCCAACATGCCGTCACCTCTGCTGGATCTGTCCTGTCAGTAAAAACTTACCAGGAATAGCGACAGTGGTGTCTGGGACATTATCTGTAAGATATGATTATATGATTCCCTTAGTATGACCATGTCAGGCTGTTGTTTGACTGGTCTGTGAGACAGCTTTCCCAATTTTGGTGCAAACCCCAGATGTTAGTAAGGAGGGCTTTGCAGGGTCGACTGAGCTGGAATTGCAGTTGTCGTTTGCAGTGACTAGGTCGAAGCTGGGCGGTCCATCCAGTTTCATTCCTTTGTGCTTTCTTTGTAATGGGTGGATGTGACTCAGGGGCTTGCTAGACCATTTCAGGGGCATTTAATAGTCAGCCACATTGTTGTGCATCTGGAGTCACATGTGTCATAATATACATCCAGGTATAGGATGGTGTGCAGACAGGTAGTGATTGACACACAGGATGACCAGTGAACACACAGAACACAGCAGCCAATCACCAAACAGGACGCGACCACTATAAAGCCAAAGGGCACCAATTTTCCCACTCTCTCAGGATCCAGCCTCGGAGACAGTCAGAGCTCGTGAGCAGCAATTAGAACACACACCATGTGGTAGTAAGATAGTCTGGTCAGGTTAGCCTCAGGTCTCCAGTCAACTCAGCACAGTGTTGACCCACAGTTAAAGCATGTATGATAGTTAAGTGTTCAATAAAATCGAGTTGCATTTCTTCAAGTGTTGGAAGCCTGTCTCTCTCACTGCTGCAGTAAACGCAGTCCTCGTAGACCCAGCTTACCCAACACATCAACATGTAGGCCAGACCAAGTCTCCTTCCTTAAAGGGCATTAGTGAATTAGATGGGTTTTTACCACAGCGGTTTCATGGTCATCATTAGACTTTTGATTCCAGATGTTCTATTGATTTTAAATTTCACCATTTGACATCATGGGATTCAAACCAGGGACCTGGGAGAATTGCCCTGGCTCTCTGAGTTATTAGTCCAGACAATACCACTGTGCCACCACCTCTGCAATGTCCCAATCATCAACTCATTCTTTTGCTTTCTCGATGCAGAAATACAGTGGGAAACAGTAGCATAAGCAACCGCAACCTTGATTCAGATTACACAGCATAGGCAAGAATTGATCTTTGAACCTCTCTGGTCAGTTTCAAGTTTAACTGTAGGTGATTTGTTTTCAATCCGGTGGACGGTAAGGTGCATAGTTCAGTGGGAATCAGGTCTAGGCTATTTAAAACTCCATGAGTGGAATTTTCTCCCATTTCTTCAGAGTGTCAGGTCTAGCTGAACCTAGCATGTAACTCTTCCCTTGCACAGCCAAGTTTTTAGTCCAGATTTTGTGCCACATTGAAACAAAAATCAGGGCACTGTGGTTTACGCCACAACTGTGGCAGGGAGGGGCCTGACAGATCCGGCAAGCCTGGCTCCACAGAGATGACTTCGCCCTTTAAACCCAACATAACAGAAAATAACCCCTCTCTCGCCCAGCACAACTTCCCATGGACACCCCGCCCCCCCCCCCCCCCCCCCCCCAAGCATCAAGGCACAAGCTTGGAATTGTGGCTGGGGTGGAGTGCCATGTCATGTCCCTCATCCCTCGGGGTCTAGCCCCTCGACTGATACCCATTTTTCTAAATCTGTTGCAAACCTTGCTGACGAGACGTTACGTCGGCGAGGTTTGACTATTCAGTGAAGGGGGATCATGTGGCGGGAGCTCAGTCATGAGATAAAATGTATGTAAATATATGAAAATGAAGTTCTCAACTTTTGTGGGTATGAACATTAAGTCTCCAGCAAAGGAATATCATGAAACAAGATCTAATTTCCGAGACCAGAACAAACCCTGGGCGTGAGTCAGTATTTGGGTCACCTAGAGCCAGCTCTATAATATTGCCTGTCTCTGCCTTATCTTCTCCTGGCTGTTCTTGAAAGCCTCTATGCAAGCTTTTGATACCTCCAGACTTGTACATTGCAGTGTTCTCCTACTCGTTTCCCATCTTCCATGCTACATAAAACTGATCTCATCCAAACTTCTGAAACTCTGATGCTAAATTGCACCGAGTCCCCCATTCACCCACCATCCCTGGTCGAGCTGTGCCCTTAATTTAAAAATTCTTATCCTTTTTTCAAATCCCTCTATAACTTTGTTCCTCCCGATCTCTATAAAATGCTCCAGCGCCAGAATCCTCCAGGATACCTGTGTTCATCCAATTATGGAGCCCCATGCACCCTGAATTATCTTCAGCCACCCTCTGATACCTGTGCCTTCAGCTGCCTAAGTTCTGGAGTTCCCTCTGTAAACATCTCAATTTCTCTCTTCTCTTTTTAGATGCTCCTTAAAGCCTGCCTCTTTAAGCAACACCTGCCCTAATCTATCCTTAAGTGTCAGTATAAATTGTCAATATGTGTTTGACAATGTTCCTTTCAAGCACCCTACAATGTTTTATTATAGTGAAGGTGCTTTACAAATGCAAGCCATTGACGTTTTGATTACTGTTCTTGTGTGTGGAAGACATTTCAGGAGGTTCTCATGGGAGGGGGCTGGACGAGTAGAGAGGGGGATGACAATCTAGAAAAATGCCAAGCTGTTCCATGAGGGAAGCTACCTTTCAGGGGATCTTCCTGTCCCAAACCTCATAATTGGCACCAGGCAGCAGAAATACTAGAGCAGCTTCCTCCCTCAGGGTTAAAATTACATTTGAGACTTGATGTGCAGATTGTGGACTGATGATGCTGCTTAAAGAATTAGAATATAGAACTGTACAGCACAGCACAGGCCCTTCGGCCCACGATGTTGTGCCCAACTAGTCTGAAACTAAGATTAAATTAACCAACTTCCAATCATTCGAATGCACTCTATATGCCTATCCAATAACCGCTTGAAAGTTCCTAAAGTGTCCGACTCCTTTACCATAGCTGGAAGTGCATTCCACGCCCCAACCACTGAGTAAAGAACCTACCTCTGACATCCCCCCTCTATCTTCCACCATAAACCTTATGGTATGCCCCCTTGTAACAGCCACATCCACCCGAGGAAAAAGTCGCTGACCGTCCACTCTAGCAATCCCTCTCATCATCTTATACACCTCAATTAAATCACCTCTCATCCTCCTTTGCTCCAATGAGAAAAGCCCTAGCTCCCTCAACCTTTCCTCATAAGACCTACCCTCCAATCCAGGCAGCATCCTTGTAAATCTCCTTTGCACCCTTTCCAATGCTTCCACATCCTTCCTATAATGAGGTGACCAGAACTGCACACAATACTCCAAATGTGGTCTAACCAAGGTCTTGTACAGTTGCAGCATAACCTCACGGCTCTTAAACTCAATCCCCCTGTTAATAAATGCAAACACACTATAACTATCGGCTTTCACGGCTCTATCCACTTGGGTGGCAATTTTCAGAGATCTAGGGACATGAACTCCGAGATCTCTCTGCTGTAAACCCTGTAATCAGCATTCAAATTTGTCCTACCAAAATGAATCACCTCACACTTATCAGGGTTAAACTCCATCTGCCACTTTTCAGCCCAACTATGCATCCTATCAATGTCTCTTCGCAGCCTGCAACAGCCCTCCACATTATCCACTACACCAATCTTGGTGTCATCAGCAAATTTATTAACACAACCTTCAACTCCATCATCCAAGTCATTGATAAAAATCACAAATAGCAGAGGACCCAGCACTAATCCCTGTGGTACACTGCTAGTGACTGGGCTCCAGGATGAAAATTTACCATCTACCACCATCCTCTGTCTTCTATGTAATAGCCAGTTACTGATCCACTCGGCCAAATTTCCCTCTATGCCATGCCTCCTTACATTCTGCATGAGCTGATCATGGGGCACCTTATCAAACGCCTTACAAAAATCCATGTATACGACATCAACTGTTCTACCTTCATCTATGTACTTAGTTACGTCCTCAAAGAATACAATCAAACTTGTGAGGTAAGACTTGCCCCTCACAAATCCGTACTGACTATCCTGGATTAAGCTGTATCTTTCCAAATTATCATAAATCCTATCCCTCAAGGCCCTTTTCAATAATTTACCGATGATTGAAGTGAGACTAACCGGCCTATAATTCCCAGGGTTATACTTATTCCCTTTCTTGAACAAGCGGACAACATTCACTTCTCTCCAGTCTTCTATCACTATTCCTGTAGACAGTGAGGACATAAAGATCAAAGCCAAAGGATCTGCAATCTCATCCCTCACTTCCCAAAGAATTCTAGGTTATATCCCGTCAGGCCCAGGGGACTTATCTATCCTTAGGTTTCTCAAAATTTCTAACACATCTTCCTCCCGAATATCTACCTCCTCCAGCCTACCAGCCTGTATCTCACTATCCTTCTCAAAAACATGGCCCCTCTCCTTTGTGGACGTTGAAGAAAAGTATTCATTTAGGGCCTCTCCTATATCTTCAGACTCCATGCATACGTTCCCACTACTGTCCTTGACCGGCCCTAACTTTACCTTGGTCATTCTTTCATTTCTCCCATTAGTGTAAAAAGCCTTGGGGTTTTCCTTGATCCGCCAAGGACTTCTCATGCCATCTCCTAGCTCTCAAAAGCCCTTTCTTGAGCTTCCTAGCTATCTTGTATCCCTCAAGTGCCCTAACTGAACCTTGTTTTCTCATCCTTACATAAGCCCCCTTCATCCTCTTGACAAGACATTCAACCTCTTTGTAAACCATGGCTCCCTCACTCGACCATTCCTCCCTGTCTGACAGGGACATACATATCAAGGACATGCAGTATTTGCTCCTTGAACAAGCTCTACATCTCAATTGTGCCAATCCCTCACAGTTCCTGTTTCCATCTTATGCTCCCCAATTCTTGCCTAATCGCATCGTAATAACCCTTCCCCCAGTTATAAACCTTGCCCTGCTGTATGTTCCTATCCCTCTCCATTGTTATAGTGAAAGTAACCGAATTGTAGTCACTATCTCCAAAGTGCTCTCCCACAACCAAATCTAACACTTGGCCCGGTTCGTTACCCAGTACCAAATCCAATGTGGCCCCGCCTCTTGTCGGTCTATCCACATATTGTGTGAGGAAACAGCCCCATTCAAACTATTCGATTTATCGTGGTTACAATCAATATTTGGAAAGTTAAAGTCACCCATAAGAATTACCCTGTGACTGCCGCACCTATCCAAAATCTGCATTGCAATCTTTTCCTCCACATCTCTGTTACTGTTTGGGGGCCTATAGAAAATTCCGGAAAAAATGACCGCTCCTTTCCTATTTCTAACCTCAGCCCACACTACCTCAGTAGACAGATCCTCCTCAAACTGCCTTTCTGCAGCCATTATACTATCCTTGATTAACAATGCTACTCCTCCACCTCTTTTACCACCTTCCCTAATCTTACTGAAACATCTAAACCCTGGAACCTCCAACAAACATTCCTGCCCCTGTTCTATCCACATCTCCGTAATGGCCACAACATCATAGCCCCAGGTACCAATCCATGCTTCAAGCTCACCAACCTTATTCCTGATGCTCCTCGCATTGAAGTAGACACACTTCAAACCAATTTCATGCCAGCAGGTCCACTCTTGTGACCTAGGTACCTTCCTCAGTACTGCACAACTCTGAACTTCCTGAACTCCAGCAGCACCATCTCCTGGACTACAAATAAGTTTCCCATCCCCCTGCTAAATTACTTCAAACCCCACCGAAGAGCTGTAGCAAATTTCCCTCCCAGGATATTGGTGCCCCTCTGGTTCAGGTGTAAACCGTCCTGTTTGTACAGGTCCCACCTTCCCCAGAATGTGCTCCAATTATCCAAGTAACTGAAACCCTTCCTTCTACACCATCCCTGTAGCCACGTGTTTAACTGCACTCTCTCCCTGTTCCTCACCTCGCTAGCACGTGGCACTGGCAGCAACCCAGAGATGAGAACAAGGTCTGTCCTGGCTCTCAGCTTCCACCCTAGCTTCCTGAATTCCTGTTTTATGTCCCCGTCCCTTTTCCTACCTATGTCGATGTGTACCACGACTGTGGCTGCTCCCCTCCCCCTTAAGGATCCTGAGAACACGATCAGAGATGTCACGGACCTTGGCACCCGGGAGGCAACACACCAACCGTGAGCCTCTATCGTTGCCACAGAACTGCCTATCTGTACCTCTAACTATAGTCTCCAATAACTAATGCTCTCCTGCTCTCCCCCCTTCCCTTTTCAGACTCAGTGACAGAGATCTGGTCACTGTGGCTTACCTCCACTAGCCTTGGATTGAAATGGCAGATCACAGGATCTGAGAAACTTAAGGACAGGTTTGTAAACTATACTATTCAAACGGCCCATCAACTTGGTTTCCATCAAGTGCGCAGTATGAAAAACTCCATTTGTCTCTTGTTGATGAATTCCCTGTGGGAGTCTCAATGCTTAACCATTCTTGTCATTGTGTAAGCCAACTTCCTAATTGACCATATTCACTGTAAATCATTTGGTGATATTTCAAGGGAAGGTTTTAAGCATATTCTCGGTCACAGTCGAGGAAGTGTTACTTAAAATCCAGAGTTGTGATAGCTGATCTGGAAACACTTGATCCCTGGAGAAGTTCTTCACTTCCATTTATTTCGATAGACATAAAATTCACAATCATTGGAATGTTAATATAAACACAGTCCAGAAATTACTGTTGTCTCTTGTGGCAGATAACTACTGCCAATCCTTGGTATATTTATTTTAATGGTGGTCTTAGATTGTTTAAAGAATTCAACTACATTAAAATAGCAGACAGGAGAATGATATGCAACACAATTATAATTCCTTTTGTTTAATATATAAACAGATAGATCAATCAATCTCCTTTAATCTTCCATAGGATGTAGATGTCCCTGACAACACCAGCATTTGTGACCCATCCCTATCTGCCCTGGTCTGGAATCTAGAATTGACATATTTCCTGCCTTAAAGAGAGATTAGAGAACCAGATACTAGTTTCATGGTCGCCATTACTGAGACTAGTTTTGTATTCCAGATTTATTGATTGAATTTAAATTCCACCACCAGCTGCCTTGGTGGGATTTGAACCCATATCCCCAAAGGATTGGCCTGAGTTCCGAATTCCGGGATAGCATTCCATTAGTCTTCTTAATTACATGCTGCACCAGTGTACTAACAACCGCGCAACCTCAAACAAACCATTGTTTGCAGCAAACTACCCAGCCTTCGGAACAGCGACCACGACACCACACAACCCTGCCAGGCAATCTCTGCAAGACGTGCCAGATCATCGACATGGATACCACCATTACACGTGAGAACACCACCCACCAGGTACGCGGTACATACTCGTGTGACTCGGCCAGCGTTGTCTACCTCATACGCTGCAGGAAAGGATGTCCTGAAGCGTGGTACATTGGTGAGACCATGCAGACGCTGCGACAACGAATGAACGGGCATCGCGCAACAATCACCAGGCAGGAATGTTCCCTTCCAGTCGGGGAACACTTCGGCAGTCAAGGGCATTCAGCCTCTGATCTCCGGGTAAGCGTTCTCCAAGGAGGCCTTCGGGACACGCGACGGCGCAGAATTGCCGAGCAGAAACTTGTAGCCAAGTTCCGCACACATGAGTGCGGCCTGAACCGGGACCTGGGATTCATGTCGCATTACATTCATCCCCCACCATCTGGCCTGGACTTGCAAAATCCTACCAACTGTCCTGATTTGAGACAGTTCACACCTCTTTAACCTGGGATTACACCTATCTCTGGATCTGTAAAGATTTGATTACCCGCAAATGCTCGCATTTCAAGCATTGTCTGGCATCTTTGACTTTGTCTATATGTTTCTGGAACATATCTCTTCATTCACCTGAGGAAGGAGCAGTGCTCCATGTTTGAAACAAACCTGTTGGACTTTAACCTGGTATTGTAAGAATTCTTACTGAGCTCACCCCAGTCCAACGCCGACATCTCCACAGCATAATTTTTTGTGACCCATGCAGTAGATCAATTAGATCCCTCTGCCGTTCGGAATTCCACAGTTGTTCTGTTTATTTATTTCTAATTTTACTTGCCAAAGTGAACAACTTTACATTTCTCACATTATACTTCATCTGTCAAATGTTTGTCAACTCACTCAACCTATCAATATCCATCTGCAAACTCCTATGTCTTCTTCACAACATACATTCCTACCTACTTTTGCATTGTCAGTAAAGTTAGCTACCATGCCTTCATTCTCCTCATCTAAGTGGCTGATGTTAATTGTAAAAGGTTAAGGCACAGGACCTGCCCTTGTGGAACTCCACTTGCCACATCCAGCCAATCAGAAAAGACCCACTTGTGCATAGTCTCTGTTTTCTGCCAGCCAGTCAATCTTTTATCCAGGCTAATATGTTAGCCTCCCCACCCCCCACACCATGAGGTTTTATTTTTTGCAGTAATCTTTGATGTGGCACTTTATTGAATGCCTTCAGAAAATCAAAGTGCAGTACATCTACAGGCTCCCCATTATCCACAGCACGTTATTTCTTCAGTAAATTCCAATAAATTGGTTGAACATGATTTCCCTTTCACAAAAACATGTTGACTCTTCCCGATTACCTTGATTTTTTCTAGGTGCCTAGCTATGACTTCCTTAATGGTTGATTTTAACATGTTCCCCATGACTGATGTCAAACTAACTGGTCGATAATTTCCTATTTTCTACCTCCCTCTCTTATTAAATAGAAAAAATATATTTGCTGCTTCCCAGTCTGATGGAACCTTTCCAAAACCGATTGAATTTTGACAAATTAACACCAATGTGTTCGCCACCTATTTCAAGAACCGTGATGGAGTCAACGGGACCTGGAGACTTGTCAGCCCACAGCTTCCATCACTTTTCTGTATATCGCTTTCCTGGTGATTGCAATTTCACCAAGTTCCCTTCTCCCTTCACCTCCTGATTTACAGTTATTGCTGGAATTGTTTTTGTATCCCCGATAGTGCAGACAGAAGCAAAATATTTGTTCATTTCATCTGCCATTTCTTTATAAAGTACTATTAAATCCTCATTCTCACTCTCTGGATGACCAACGCTCACTTTACTCACCTTTATCCTTTTTAAATAGCTGCAGACTCTTGCTATCTGTTCTTATCTTTCGTGCAAGCTTCCTTTCATGCTTTAATTACTTTCTCCTGATTAAACTCTTAGTCATTCTCTATCATTTAAACAATTCTGACCAATCATCTGTCCTGCCACTCGTCTTTACACAGTGATATGCTTTATCGTTATCAAAGCAAATTACTGCGGATGCTAGAATCTGAAACCAAAGAGAAAATGCTGGCAATTTTCAGCGGGTCTGGTCGCATCTGTTCTTTGACAAAGAGTCATCTGGACTCGAAATGTTAGCTCTTTTCTCTCCCTACAGATGCTGCCAGACCTGCTGAGATCTTCCAGCATTTTCTCTTTGCTTTATCATTATGTTTGATGCTTTCTCTAGCTTGTTTAGCTAACCACGGTTGGTGCATCCTCCCCTTTGAAGTTTTCTTTCGACTAGGAGTGTATTGATTCTGAATATTACAATGTCTTAAATGTCTGCCACTACTTCTCTATTACCTACCCTCTAGCTTAGTGTCCCAATTCACTTCGGCAAACTCAGCTTTTATGTCCACACAATTGCCTTCATTTAAGTTTAAAATAGAAGTCTTAGACCCACTCTTCTCCCTTTCAAATTGGCTGTAAAATTCAATCATATTGTGGCACTGCTACCTAGGGGTGCCTTTACTTTGAGGTCATGAATTCATCCTGTAACATTACACAATGCCAAGTCTAATATAACTTACTCTCTGGTTGGTTCAAGAATGTGTTGCTCTAAGAAACTAACTCAAAAGCATTTAAAAAAAACCCTGATCCACGTTACTGCTGACAATCTAATTTTTCCAGTTTATCATAGAATTTACAGTGCAGAAGGAGGCCATTCGGCCCATCGAGTCTGCACCGGTTCTTGGAAAGAGCACCTTACCCAAGGTCAACACCTCCACCCTATCCCCATAACCCAGTAACCCCACCCAACACTAAGGGCAATTTTGGACACTAAGGGCAATTTATCGTGGCCAATCCACCTAACCTGCACATCTTTGTGACTGTGGGAGGAAACAGGAGCACCCGGAGGAAACCCACGCACACACATGGAGGATTAAATCTCCCAAAATGCCATTGGGGCAGCACGGTAGCATTGTGGATAACAATCGCTTCACAGGGTCCCAGGTTCGATTCCGGCTTGGGTCACTGTCTGTGCAGAGTCTGCACATCCTCCCCGTGTGTGCGATACTCTGGCCGTTTTCCGTACAATTTGCGAGTGTTTGATCCACGGTACCGGACTCAGTGAGGGGTTCACGCCGATTTGCCCAGTATGAAACATCCACGGATCCTCCGTTGGCACTGGCACTCTGCCTCAGGAACAGAGAGTTCTGCCCAGGAAGTCATTCTCTTCCTGATCCACCCAATATCTTTTATGTTACAACAAACTTTCATTTAAACACGGAATTAACCACATTAACGTCAAAGGAATAGCTTTCCAAGTAACAGTTAAACAGATCTTAATTAAAAGGAAAGACTTTAACTCACTAACTACACCTTCTACTGTACATATTTCAATGAATCAACCCAATACAGTTCAAATTTCACTCAAATAAAGTGAGCAATCAGGGTTACTTTCTGTCCTAGGTGCAGACCGTTGGAGAGAGACCCTTTCAGGAACAATCTGAAAATCCTTCTGTCTTGTCAGTCTTAAATCTAATGGCAAAACTACCAAACACTATAGACAGACATGGCTCTTCCCATTAATTATACCACTAAGCTGTCCCTGACCTACTTGGACTACAAAACACTCCCTCATAAATTATCTACACCCCAGGGAGCCTCCTTTCCATTAGCCATCTATATGTAAACAAGTAACTGGTTAGAATCAATGGGCGGGATTCTGTGATCCGTTTCTCGATGGCATCTATGTGGCCTGAGGAGCAACAATTCTGACCCCTACAGGGGGCCAGCACGGCACAGGAGCAAACCCACGCTGCTCCAGCTGCAGACCCCCGGTGTCAAATGGGAACTGTGGGTCTGCGCATGCGCAGTGGGACCGCCGGCAATGCGCGCATGCGCAGTGGGACCAGCGCCATTGTGCACATGCGCAGTGACTCCCTTCTCCACGTTGGCCCCGACGCAACATGGCATAGGGCTACAGGGGCCTGTGCGGAACCAAAGAGGCCCCCAGCCCAAGAGGCCGACCGGCGATCGGTTGGCCCTGATCGCAAGCCAGGCCACAGCGGAGCCCCCCCCCCCGGGGTCGGACCCCCTCCCTCCCCCCATCAGGCCGCCCCCTGATGCATGTACGCCGAGGTCCCGCCGGGTAAGAGCAGGTGTGAACGGAGCCGGCGGTACTCGGGATTTTTGCGGGCCGCTCGGCCCATCCCGGGCAGTGAATCGCTGGATGGGGCCCCGTAGAGCAGCCCCCAACCGGCGCCGCACCGACAGCAATGGCGCCAATTCTCCGCCCTCCGGAGAATCGGCGGACCGGCGTCGGGGCAGCGTCGTGTGATTTGTACCCGTCCCGGCGATTCTCCGGCCCGGCCCCGGGTAAGAGAATCCTGCCCCTAATTATTACGACATCTTTCGTAGACAACCTGCAAGTACATATTTTAAATCAGGGTTTTAAATTGTATTACTGCAACAAATGTAATATATAACCATTTCTGACATTAATCACATCTTCTTGAATGTCATGTACCCATCAATATTTAATTCTGAATGCTACACACAATCAGATATGGAGCATTTAGTTTTGTCTTTTGGTTACCTTTGTGACATCTAGTCTTGCGCCTTGTATTCTTATTTTTTTTCTTTATTTTTTCCTTTCTTCTCTTACCCTCATTTACCATATTGCTACTTTGCTCTCCTGCCTTGACTCTAATCTAACCCTTTATTTGCTACATCTGTCCAAGCTTGAACCCTCAACCTCTCCTGCTAACTTTAAAGTCCTCGCTATTTCCCTAGTTTTCGTGTCCCAGCACGCCCAGTTGCAGGCTATACCAATAGTACAGCCCATATTTTCCCCAGTATTGATGCCAGTGCCCACAAACTGGAACCCATGTCTCCAGCACCAGTCCTTGAGCCACACGTTCGTCACTCTAATCTTGTTTATCCTGTGCCAATTTCACGTGGCTCAACTAATCCAGAGATTATCACCTTCGAGATTCTGTTTTGTTAGTTGGGGAGATGATTATGTTGTGGTAATGTCACTTGGCAGAGACCCAGGTTAATGTTCTGGGGACTTGGGTTCGAATAACACCATGGTGAATGGTGAAATTTAAATTCAATAAAAATCGGCATTTAAAAGTCTAACGATGACCATGAAACCATTGATAATTGTTGTAAAAATCTGTTGGATTCACTTTCCTTTAGGGAAAGAAATCTGCTATCCTTAACTGGTCTCACTTACATAGAGTTTTACAGCATGGAAACAGGCCCTTCCTGCCTTCTTCGTTTTGACCAGGGTCTCAATGTCCTGTGTCATCCAGGGTTCCCCACTTGCCCTTCACTCTGAAAAGAATGTGCTTACCCTGAACCCTGGTTAACATACTTACCTGGTCTAGTTTACATAGAATCATAGAGTTTTACAGCATGGAAACAGGTCCTTCCCTCCTTCTTCATTTTGACCAGGGCCTCGACATCTGAGTTATCCAGGGTTCCCTACTTCTACCAGCCTTGCCCTTCACTCTAAAAGGAATGTGCTTTCCCTGAACCCTGGTTAACACACTTTTGAAAGCCTCCCACTGACCAGCTGTCCCTTTGCCTGCCAACAGACTCTCCCAATCAACTTTTGAAAGTTCCGTCTAATACCACTAAAATTGGCCTTGCCCCAGTTTAGAATTTAAACTTTTGGGACAGACCTATCATTCTCTATAGTTACCTTAAAACTAATTGAATTATGGTCACTGATCCCAAAATGATCCCTCACTAACACTTCTGTCTCCTCCCCTTCCTTATTTCCCAAGAGTTGTCAAATTTTGCCCCCTCTCTGGTCGGGCAATCCACATACTGAATGAGAAATTCCTCCATCTCGACAACAGGGACTCCTACATCAGACTCCTAATTATTGACTACAGCTCCGCCTTGAACACCATAATCCCAGCCAAACTCATATCAAAGCTCCAAAACCAAGGGGCGGAATTCTCCGCTCCCCACGTGGCGTGGGAGAATCGTGGGAGGGCCTCCCAACATTTTTCACGCCCCCCTGGTACCCCCAGCGTTACTCCCCCCCCCCCCCCCCCCCCACCCCGCTCGGAAAAATCGCCGCTCGCCGTTTTTCATGGCGAATGGCGATTCTCCAAGCCCGATGGGCCACGCGGCCGGCCCTTCACGCCTGTTTCACCACGGCAGCAACCACACCTGGTCGCTGCATTCATGAAATGGGCGCCAGATGCCCGTTTGGGGCATCTAGGGGCCCGATTGGCACGGGAGCACCACGACTGTGCTCGGGAGGGGACAGGCCCGCGATCGGTGCCCACCGATCATCGGGCCAGCGTCCAAAACGGACGCACTCTTTCCCCTCCACCGCGCGGCAAGATCAAGCCGCCACGTCTTGCCAAGCGGCTGAGGAGAAAGACGGCCACCGCGCATGTGCGGTGCGCGCCCAAGTCATCTGCGCATGCGCGGGTTGGAACCGGCAACCCGCGCATGCGCGGATGACCTCACAAATGCGCCATTTTGCGCGTCATTTCCGTCACGACGAGGTCGCGGCCAGGGAAGACGGAGGCCCGCTCCTAGCCCCCCGGGTGGGGGTGAATTAGGTGCGGGGAGCGGGACCCGAGGCCATCGTGAACCTTGGCCGATTTCACGACGGCCATCCCGATTTTTATCGGGAGCGGAGAATACCGCCCTAGGACTTGGCTCCCCACTCTGCAACTGGATCCTCGACTTTCTGGCCCATAGACCACAATCAGAAAGAATAAACAACAACACCTCCTCCACAATAGTCCTCAATTCTGGGGCCCTGCAAGGCTGCGTACTTAGCCCCATACCAAACCCACGATACACACACAACTGCATGGCAAAATTTGGCTCCAATCCATTTACAAGTTTGCCGCCGACACGGCCATAGTGGATCTGATCTCGAACAATGACGAGTCAGAATACAGGAGGCAGATAGAGAACCTAGTGGAGTGGTGCAACAACATACATTTCTCCCTCAATGCCAGCAAAACTAATGAGCTGGTCATTGTCTTCAGGAAGCAAAGTACTGTACACAACCCTGTCTGCATCAATGGGGTTGAGGTGGAGATGGTTGACAGCTTCAAATTCCTAGGTGTGCACATCACCAAAAATCTTTCGGGGTCCACCCACATCAAATCTACCACCAAGAAAGCACAACAGTGCCTACACTTCCTCAGGAAACTAAGGAAATTTGGCATGTCCACATTGACTCTGACCAACTTTTACAGATGCACCACAGAAAGCATCCTATTGGGCTGCATCACAGCCTGGTATGGCAACTGCTTGGCCCAGGACCGCAAGAAACTTCAGAGAGTCGTGAACACCGCCCTGTCCAAGACACAATCCTGCATCCCATCCATGGACTCCATCTACACCTCCCGCTGCCTTGGGAAAGTGGGCAGCATAATCAAAGACCCCTCCCACCCGGCTTACTCACTCTTCCAACTTCTTCCATTGGGCAGGAGATACAAAAGTCAGAACGCACACGAACAGATTCAAAAACAGCTTATTCCCCGCTTTTAGCAGACTCCTAAATGATCTTCTTATGGACATCTGATTAATACTACACTCCTGTATGCTTCACCCGATGTCTGTGTCAATGTTTTTACATTGTGTACCTTGTGTTGCCCTCTTACAGATTTTATTTTCATGTACTAAATGATCTGTTTGGGCTGCACGTAGAAAAATACTTTTCACTGTACCTCAGTACACATGACAATAAACAAATCCAACCCAATCCAATCCAATGCAGACATGGGGAGAAAGTGCAAACTCCACACATACAATTAACCAAAGCCTGATTTGAACCCAGGCCCCTGGCGCTGTGAGGCAGCTGTACTAACCATTGTGCACGAGTGTGCAGGTTAGTTGGATTGACCATGCTAAATGGCCCTTAGTGTCCAGGGATGTGCATGTTAGGTTATGGGATAGGACGGATTAGGGTAAGGGAAAGAGTGATTTTCCAGAATTTTGGTGCTGATACGATGGGCCAAGTGGCCTGCATCTGCACTGTAGGGATTCTATGTCTAACCTCGAGCCATCCCCCTACCGAGGCGTGTGTCTCTGCACTGGTGGAGGGTGCGGGTGTGGGTGAGCACTGTGACAGTTCATCGGGAGACCCTGACTCTTGGATATGCCCTGGGGGATGGGAGAGCTGTTGAGCTGCCTGGTTGTGCCAATAAAATAGAGAATAGGGTCTCAGTGGCTGAGCATAAACCATGTAAGACAACACATGATTGTCAGGATTTGATGAAGCGATGGAGCTGTGATTGGTATTCAGTTATTGTGAGAGGTTAATCTCAGCTGCCCCACAGGATCAACCCCTGTCCTCCCCAGCAAAGTCGGCTGCAGCCTCCTTAGATTCAGTCAGGTAATGATCTCTGCCATCTCTCCACTGCTCCAGGCTCGCTCTCTCCTGTTGTGTGAAAGCTTGGCTTGTATGAAGATGAAGGAAAGGCATGTAATCACCGTGATGGAGAACGGGTTGGGTGAGATGCATGTCCCACCTGTGTGTGGTGAGCCCTCCCCAGAAGGGCCAGAGAATGGCATGTGAGCAACGATGGGAAGGTAATGTAAAAGACTCCATGAGAGAATAAGTGTTGATATGTGATGAGCCATCAATTGCACGAGAGATGAGTTGCTATACAAAAGTTAGGCTTTAATAAGCTAGAACTTAGCCCTGCGGTCGACTATAGTAAATGGACGACCGCCGGGCGTTCTGACTATTTATACCTCGGTATGGAGGCGTGGTTAACTCAGCCTCTCGACCAATCGGAGAGCCATCACATGACTGGTCTCAACCAATCGGTCGAGAGGCACATGACCGACCAGGGCCAATGGTAAGCAGGTGTTCTGCACCAATGGCAGACAGCTATGCAAATCATACCACCACAATATGTGCCCCCCATTAATGGATTTGTGAGATTCGCGAAGAGAGTAGCCATTTGAGTACATGATGTCATGATGACAGTCAGACAGTTGGGGCCGGGGCCGGCGGGGGGGGGGGGGGGGGGGGGGGGGGCGGAGAGATGCGAGACAGTACTTACACAGGCAGCGGATCAGATCATTCATCCACTTCCTGCACTTGGTGGTTCTTCGAGTACAGTTGCCAGGCGTGCTGGCTTCCTCAGCAATGCCATCACAGACTGGAGAGGAGAGGTTTGTATGCTTCCTCAAGCCATCCATGGGTAGAGGTCATGGACTCCCATGATCAGGACATCGAGGAGTGCAGTCTTCTAACTTATGGTGCTTGCTTTCTGCTTCTGGTTGGATGTCCTGTTTGGTGGTCTGGTGATGACAGGTGGGCTGAAGAGTGTGAGATTATAGATGCTGGATTGGTACTGACAGCGGGAATATGAAACCCACCAGGTGATGCAACCCAATACTCACCTATGCATAATTAATATGCTTCCAAGGATGGAACGGGCATGAGTTTCTACCATTCTGGCCATGAAAATGGAAAATTGCTCCCAAAATGTCTATATCTCTTTGCAACCTCTTTGTGTCCAACTCACAGGTTGCATTTCAAGGTAGCTTTGTATCATCAGCAAACTTAGATGCATTACTCTCTACCTCTTCATGGAATACAGGATAATGGGTGGATAATTGGATCCAAAGTTGTCTTAGTAACAGGAAACAAAGGGTAATGATCGATGGCTGTCAAGCGAATGGAATGCTGTTTCAAGTGGTGTTCTGCAGTCTCAGTATTGGGACCCCTGCTGTTTGACTTATTTTAACAATTTGGACTGGAATGTGGGGGCACAATTAGGAAATTTGCAGATGACACAAAAATGGCCGAGTAGGAGCTAGTGTAGTGAAAAGGGTAGAGGGACGGCATGGTGACAAGGCTAGCACTGCTGCCTCACAAGCCAGGGACCTGAGTTCGATCCTGGACCAGACCCCAACAGTGACTAGGATACTGCACAGAAACCCCAATATTTTCATTGTCTAACACTGTGAGGAAAGGATGCCTCGCTCCAGGATTTCACGCAAATTAGGGATATGGTACATCAAAACAAATTTTATTACTAACACAGCTTTAAAATATATTTTACAATAAAATAGCTTACAATTATCCCTTAAACAATGCTAATCAATACAGTGACACAACAACCCTTGTTTATTGTTTATTGTATGTTTATATATATATATATATGTTTATTTCCACTCAAACAACAAAATTACCTCAGATCCCAATCCACTTTTTTATAGAGTTCACACTCAAAAATACTTGCTGCGAAAAGGGATCATGAACACTCCACTATGAGAAAGAGAGTTCTTTTGAGACTGCTCTCAAGAAAGAGACCTGACTCTCTGTCAGAACATTGCAGAATCTCTGGCGGTATTTCTTCATAAGTCTTTCTCAGCTTGCCTTCCAGGCACAAACATACTGAACCTCAACACCTGACTGCTTCAACAGCTGGCTCCTCCCATTGACTGCAACATCTCACTAAACTGAACACAGCGGGTGGGATTCTCTCACCCTGGGACCGAGTCGACGAATCGCCGGGTCGGGCATGCTTCACGCGACACTGCCCTGACGCCAGTCCGCCAATTCTCCGGTCGGCGATTCTCCGCCCAGGATGGGCCGAGTGGCTGCCAAGAAAGCCCGAGTCCCACTACCGCCGTTCACGTGTGGTCTTACCTGGCGGGACATCGGGTTCCATCCTGCGGGGGGGGGGGGGATCCGACCCCTGGGGAGGCCTCCATAGTGGCCTGGCCCATAATCGGGGCCTACCGATCGGCGGGCCAACCTCTCCTGGTCGGGGCCTCTTTTACCCGCGCCAGCCCTTGTAGTCCTACGCCATGTTGTGGCGGGGCCGGCGCGGAGAAGGAAGCTACCGTGCGTTCGTGCCAGCCGCAGCGCGCATGCGTGCATTTGCGCCAGTCGCAGCGTGAATGCGCAGACCCGCGCCACATGTTTGACACCGGTATCGGCAGCTGGAGTGCCGCGAGTCAAAAATGTAAGACGATGCTTTGAATGAGAGTCTTTGCAGGTAATTAAGTCTACAGGTCCAGATGGAGCCACTGGAGAGAGGGACAATCACAGGTTAAAGAGGTGTGGATTGTCTCAAGCCAGGACAGTTGGTAGGATTTCACAAGCCCAGGCCAGATGGTGGTAGGTGAATGTAATGCAACATCAATCCAAGGTCCCGGTTGAGGCTGAACTCATGTGTGCGGAACTTGGCTATACGTTTCTGCTCGGCGATTTTGCATTGTCGCGCATCCTGAAGGCTGTCTTGGAGAACGCTTACCCGAAGATCAGAGGCTGAATGCCCTTGTCTGCTGAAGTCTTCCCCGACTGGAAGGGAACATGCCTGCCTGCCGATTGTCACGCGATGTCAGTTCACCCGTTGTCGGAGCGTCTGCATGTTCTTGTCAACGTACCACGCTTCGGAACAACCTTTCCTGCAGCGTATACGGTAGACAACGTTGTCTGAGTCGCACGAGTATGTACCACGTACCTGGTGGGTGGTGTTCTCACGTGTAATGGTGGTATCCATGTCGATCGTCTGGTATCGTCTTACATTTTTGACTTTGTCTATACAAATATATATTATATATATATATATATGTTTCTGGAATCGACCTCTCCATTCACCTGAGGAAGGAGCAGTGCTCCGAAAGCTAGTGATGCGAAACAAACCTGTTGGACTTTAACCTGGTGTTGTGAGACTTCTTAATGTGCTCACCACAGTCCAACACTGGCATCTCCACGGTATTGTTGTGTCATCAGCAAACTTAGATGTGAGGTTCTCTAAGTCAATAACTATGGCATCGTTGAGGCCCCAACACTGATCCTTGCTGGACATGAAAGATCACATACTGCCAATGAGAATGGCCGAAATATTCTGGCATTTCCCGTCGACAAGATGTTCCCATCCCGCCGATAACGAACCCCTATTGCAGGTTTCCCGGCAGTGGGGGAGCATATAATGGGAAACCCCGGGTAACAGTGGTGGGACCAGAAGATCCTGACATCAACCAAGGGCGGGCCATATCCTCCGCCATACAATACGCTTCAGAAGGGCTCAGAAAATCCCACCAACAATCTGCCATTGTCCTAACATTTTATCTCCGGCTGCTGAGCCACTCTCCCAGTAAAATCAATAATTCAGCCTGAATACCATGAGTTTTGGCTTTATTTAACAGTTTCCTGTGAAAAACCTTACCATATCCTTCCTGAAAGTCCATATAAAAACACAGACACAAAGATATATCCTCTACTTTAATCACCTCTTCAATAAATTCAGTCAGGTTTATCACGTGTGTCTTACTCTTTGCAAATTAATGCTGACTTCCTCTGATCAGCTGCAAATTATCAAAGTGCTCACTGCCTCCTCCCTTAATTACAGACACGAGCAATTTCAGGACAGCAGAATTTTGGCCAACTCACCTTTGCCACCTTTCTTAAGCAAGGGACGGGCATGTGAAATCTGAAAGAATTGTTCCCAAATCAAGAGACCTTGGGGCGATTTTATAATAAAAAATAAAGACAGCAAATGCTGGGAAAATCTCAGAAGGTCGGGCAATATCTATGGAAAGAGAAACAGGGTTAATGTTTTGAGTCCGTATGACTCTCCATCAGAGCTAAATGGAGGTGGAAATGTGATGGATTTTAAACTGTGCCAAACAGAAGGTCAGGGATTGGTGGAAACTTTGGACACATTTGACAAAGATGTCATGGACACAAGGCAAAGGGAGGGGGAGGGACATGAGGACAAAACATTGGTTTAAAAAGTGTGGCAAGAGGGAGGAGGGAGTTCATGTTCTGAAGATGGCATTGACAAGGTTCGTACCTACATTCTTAAAATCCTATGATGGAAACATAGAACGTATAGTGCAGAAGGAGGCCATTCGGCCCATCGAGTCTGTACTGACCTACTTTAAGTCCTCACTTCCAACCTACCCCCGTAACCCAGTAACTCCTCCTAACCTTCTTTTTTGGACACTAAGGGCAATTTAGCATGTCCAATCCACCTAGCCTGTATGTCTTTGGACTGTGGGAGGAAACCTGAGCACCCGGAAGAAACCTACGCAGACACGAGGAGAATGTGCAGACTTCACACAGACAGTGACCCAGCAGGAAATCGAACCTGGGACCCCCGGTGCTGTGAAGCGACAGCGCTAGCCACTGTGCTACCATGCTGCTCACAGAAGAGAAATAACAGCGAAACACCGTCCAGCCTTGCATTGGCCCGGAATCGAACCAGGGTCGTCCGCATGGCAGGCGCGAATTCTACCACGGAACCACCAATGCAGCCCCTCTGGGTCCTCGGGAGCGTATCACTCTACTCTATTGTCTTCCTGATGGTTAATTTGGATGTGCTAATTTTGGTGACTGTCGCTGATTAAACATGAGTTTCTTCAGGATGGTTAGCATTCTATCTTCTTCCTCTACTGATGCAAAGTAATTGCTCTAATTTATTAAATTGCTGTCAGTTTCAAAGGGAAACATTTATTAGGGCATAGAGGCTGGCTCTTAACCAGCCTCTATGCCCTAATAAATGTAATTTTTGAGCAGACTTTTACAACACTTACAATTTTCTCTTCATACCCCATTTATGTTATTCTTACTATGTGTTATTTCTGTTATTCACTAATTTTCCAGGAACAGTTCTTTTGTAGCACTTTAGTATGTTTTTTTCTTTTAGCTTTATTTTATCCCTTTTTTGAAGTGATCCTTCACTTCTTTTTTCAGAAAAGCAGTTATTTCCTATCAGAAATATAGGCTCGTCCTGCATCACATTTGATTCTTTTGTGAACACCTTCAACTAATCTGTTATTTTATCCAGTTTATTCTGACTCGTTGCATTAAAGTCAGCTTTATCCGAATCTAGAACCTTTGAAGCGGTTTCATGTTTCTTCCTTACAAACACAACGTTGACCAATTGTCATATTATGGTCACTATTAGGTAAATTAGGTTGTTAACTGTATCTGGCACATTATTCCTAATTAAGTCCAGGATGGCCTTGCCCCTTGTTGATTTTGGGCCAGATCCTCTCCGGAACCATGAATGTTGCTATTTCTCGACTCCACAATCCCATCCCTGGCATACCCCCTCACTCCCACCATGCTTTCATCTCCATGACACATGGCGAACAAGGTTAAGCATTGTCACCTCTCTAGACAGGCCCAAAGCAGTAATGGAGGTATGTGGGTGCTAAATCGGTGTTCGGGGTGGGGGGGGTTGGTGGGGGGGGGGGGGGGGGGGGGGAAGGAAGAGTTGTAGAAGGGTCACCTCATTTCATGGTATATCCAACCTATGGTTTTTCGGTTCCCTAGCCTTCACCCGCATCCACCTCACCAGCCTATCTCCGTGTCTCTTCCATTTAACTTATGTTTCCTCTTTACTCAAGCGGTTGAATAAACTCGGTTCGTTCTCTGGAATGGCGGAGGCTGAGGGGCGACCTGATAGAGGTCTACAAAATGATGAGGGGCATAGACAGAGTGGATAGTCAGAGGCTTTTCCCCAGGGTAGAGGGGTCAATTACTAGGGGGCATAGGTTTAAAGTGCGAGGGGCAAGGTTTAGAGGGGATGTACGAGGTAAGTTTTTTTTACACAAAGGCTAGTGGGTGCCTGGAACTCGCTGCCGGAGGAGGTGGTGGAAGCAGGGACGATAGTGACGTTTAAGGGGCATCTTGACAAATACATGAATAGGATGGGAATAGAGGGATACGGACCCAGGAAGTGTAGAAGATTTTAGTTTAGACGGGCAGCATGGTCGGCCCAGGCTTAGAGGGCCGAAGGGCCTGTTCCTGTGCTGTACTTTTCTTTGTTCTTTGTTCTTTTGTTCTTTATGCCATATCCCCTCCATGCTCCTCATGACCTCCATGTATCCACTATGTACAGTCACTGTGCACCTCTTGCAAACTCATAAGAACACACTTTTTACTCTCCAGTGAAGAATTCAATAGTACAATTAAAAAAGGCACTTAAATACTATTCAGTGTTTATAAAGTCATGAAAATAAACAAATATAATTCAAAAAACAAAGATAGTTAAATATATTATAATCACATAAAATGGTTAATCAAACAAAAATCTCAGTCCCCTTCACAATTCTGTACACAATCTCCTACTTATCTCGGTTCATTTATAGGTTTTTACATAGATTTTACATAGAATTTACAGTGCAGGAGGCCATTCAGCCCATCGAGTCTGCACCGGCTCTTGGAAAGAGCACCCTACCCAAGGTCAACACCTCCACCCTATCCCCATAACCCAGTAACCCCACCCAACACTAAGGGCAATTTTGGACACTGAGGGCAATTTATCATGGCCAATCCACCTAACCTGCATGTCTTTGGACTGTGGGAGGAAACCGGAGCACCCGGAGGAAACACACGCACACACAGGGAGGATGTGCAGACTCCACACAGACATTGACCCAAGTCGGAATCGAACCAGGGACCCTGGAGCTGTGAAGCGATTGTGCTATCCACAATGCTACCGTGCTGCCCAAGTTTTGAAACTCAACTAAGCTTTTCTAATGGTCACAGCCATGCGAACAAACCATAAGAGGTGAATATTATGGATTCTTTTGAAATCAAAGGAAGAGATGGGTATTTTCTTTCAAAACTACAGCAGGTATTCTATCAATCCACTGGGACCAGGAACAGATAGACATTTTTTTCTTATACAAAATTTTCAATAGGTTTGAATGCATTAGAGTACTTTCTCCACAGATATTAATTTACACAATAATGGGCAATGTTATGGTCAACCTATATTTTCAGGGTAGAGCCCTCGGATCCATTCCTGAATTAAAATCACAGCTAATTAAACAGTACCTAATAATGTCATTGGAAGTTGCCAAGACTTTTTAAACTTAACTGACAAAACCCTACAGCAGGTGGCCTCACAAGGTTCATGAACCTTACCTGGTGGGTTTCCAGCAGGCTTCCAACTCCCAACATGACCAAAATATTATGGGGGATGAAATTCAGATTCCCCCCCCCCAGGCCTTTTTATAATGGCAACCCTGATCTCACAGGACGTGCGCAAATGGTCGCAACCTACCACGTTTGCCGCCTCAGGGAAGACGACGTGGTTGGAGAACGGAGAGTAACGTTAGAATTGGTGGCCAATGAGCCTAAATTTTCCTATTCCTGACCCATTTCAGGCAGGTATGGTGGGGGGGGGGGGGGGGGGGGGGGGTTTCACCCATTGCTGCAACACTGAATGGGGAAGAAATCTAATCTCACCTGCTTATTCTAATCAATATGGAATTAAGCGCTTCAATTAAAACAACGCTGCTTTTACTACATGCTTATATAATCTCTGCATTAATATACTTGCTGTTTCACACTGACTACCAGGGGCCCTTTGCATAACCTTCCACAAAAGTGTTAAATCCTTCTACATTTAAAATTCTACACATAAAGTGTTCACTGCCTCTAGTCTTCCTGTAAACCCCACACAGCCTGATATCCAGCCCTCACCACCTTTCTAAATCTTGTCTCAGTAATGGGCACCATGTCTACACCATATCAAGTTGCATTTGTGCCTGCAATTTATTCAGTTTGTTCCTTACATGCTGTGCATTTGCAAAGAACATTTATTTGAACCCCAACTCTGACATTCTACTGATGTTTTGCTCACACATTTCGCATTTCTTTATTCCCGGTTTAATCTTCGAGTTTTTCCATTTATTTTGGGGTCATTGAGCATAATTTCTGACGATCGCACTGCTCCCTTTCCTTTTGATAGTTTTTGAGTTTTTGAGCTTGTATTAATCTTACCTTTCCAGCCTTGATGCTCCTCCCATTTACAGGTTTAAAGTCCTGGTGACTGCCCTGTTCATCCTTTCCATCAGGAAAGCTAACTCCTGGTCTCAGCCCAACTCACATGGAGCCTCTCCCAATAGTTCAGCTCCTTTCTTTCCCAGTACTAGTACCAACATCCCATAAAATGCAACCCCTCTTTCCCACACCACTTATTCAACCATGTGTTCACCTCCCTAATCAGTTTATCCCTGTGCAAACTTACCTGTGGCCTCAATACATTTGCTGTTTCAATACATTTGACTGCCAGGGGCCCCAGGCGTAACCTTCCACTATAGAGTTAAATCCTTCTACATTTTAAATTCTACCTATAAAGTCTCCATGCCTGTTTACTTCATTGTACCATCTCTTATCATCAAAGTAATTTAAGCTTTAACCGCTAAGACTAATCCTCCCCTCCAGATGATTCTCTAGTCTTCAGAGATGATTTCCCTTGTTGTCCTTGTCATTTCTGGTGATTTCTGAACAGGGCCTCTGGTCTACTGTCCCCTATACAGTATTGTTGGTCCATGGACCACCACAGTGACTGGATCCTTCTCTCCCTCACCTTTCAATATCTTGCAATACTCAATTTACAATCTGAACACGTTAATTACGCAGCAACATAGAGTGAAGTATCTAATTCTCTGACTCAGAAATGTGCATGAAATGGAATACGCTGGCATATTTACCTCAGGTTCAGCCAGTTTGGAGAAATTTGAACGTTTTCCTATGTAGAATTCAATTCCTTCAAAAGCTCCCTCCAGGGTAAGACCTCGAATCAGCAGTAAAATTAGGGCCACATAAGGGAATGTCACAGCAAAATAAACCACCTGACCATGGAGAGGAGCTTGTTAGATTTCCCTGCATTACTGGTACAACATTTACAGTATTGAATCCAATTGACTAGCAAACTGATAGATTTATAATGAAGCTGAAGACAATTGGAGGAGTAATAACAATATGAAGCGTATATTTAACACTGTGTTACAGACATATTCAAAACATAAAATATTATTCTAGCTCTAATCTTGCATTGATAAGTGCAAAGGCAACACATTCCAACAAGTACAATGGGGCAAATGCAATGAAGGTGACCACAGACATTAATACTACTTCTGTTGTTCAATTAAGCCGTCTTTGACTCAAATAAAAACTTAAAAATCTCTTCGCCTGAACAGATTAACAAGCTTTGAAAACAAATTGATTTTTGAGAGAACGCAAGGCATTTTACAATTAATCTCGAGCTTTGGATATATAGTCACTGCTGCACTGTAAGCAAACACAGAAGCTATTTGTGCTCAGCCATGTCCCTCAAAAAGCAATGAGATAAATGTAGTTTTGTGGAGAACCTCTAATACGAAAAGGGGCTTTAATAGATTCACAAGCTCCAGATCGGCCATTTCTGAGCGGTTTGGAGATTAATTTTAGCCAGTTTACTATTGCATTCATTTAATTTTGCTGCTACTTGCCTTACCATGCACATATGGGTTGTCAATCAGAATAATTAAAAAACTTTTTGGAAAAACGCAGAGGACTAATAACCTATATCTGCCCGCAAAGAAAAATTGCCTTTCTGTGACAAGCAGTACATGGCTCCTACCACCAGATGGGGCTGTATGGCCACACTTGAACACTTTGACCTTTATACTAGCTGATTTCTCAGGAGAACCCTGATCCCATCATGCTCAATGCATGAAATAAATCATTAAGAAAAGATATAGCAAGGTGGGGTATCGGGGGTCGGGGGAGGGGAGGGGAGGGGGGGTGCTCAGGAGCTATGACTGGCTGCAGCTGATCAAGTTCACCAATCTCATCTGCTGCCCTGTCACATCTGACAATGATGGCCAGAAGGTGATGGTGAGGTCTCAAGGTCTGTGCCAGAAGTAATTCAGACATAGAATTGTGAGGAATTTTTGCAGCTCCTACACACAATAGAAAGCTGGCACATTGGAGGGATGGTACCAATAAAGGGTGTCCTGATATTTCGCTGGACCTCTTTGAAGAGAAAGGCTGCGATGGTGACCTTGAAGAGGCAAACACAAAGGCAGTCCCCTCACAAGCCGATACCCCATGCACCCCCACCACATCAAAAGCACAAGGGGGAATCACCCATCAGCAGAACCAGATCTGTAAATGGGGTTCACTTTGTCTTTGTTTTTGTGTTTTATTTCTGAATACCTTTCCCTTATTGCCTTCGCCAGCATAGAAAATGTTTAACATTTGCCAAATTAAATTTTACCTTTCCTGAAAATTTGATTCCTTTGCACAACACGACCAAAACTATCGACCAGGATAGAAACAGACAGAGGGCGAGATGCCAGACAATCCCCCCAGTCTCATTAATTGATCCTGAGCGGCGTAAAACAACGACACTAAATGAAAAATGACAGAGCATGTTAAGGCAGTCATTCTGTACAAGGGCAATTAGTCTCAAATTTTGGCTGTATAGTCACCCTGTAATGTAAACAAACACAGAAGCTATTTGTTCAAGGGTTAATTCTTCAGGAACGCACAGAGCTTGTTTAATTACTTGGGGGAAAGGGTCACAGTGCAACGCAGAAAAATTCAGCAGCGTCTGAACTAGGAAACACAAATGAAGTCAAATTTAACTCATTATTGGCTTCCTGAGCAAGGATTGCATCTGTGGCCAAGTCCTTTGAAGACATGACAAATATGGATGTGAAGGGAGCGCCAATTGGCATTGGCCATGTGGCATTTTCGATGGCATTCAATAAGCTTTCGCAAGTGAGATTATGCCAGTAAAGGTCGAGGTGGGCAGTGCGTCGATTGGGTATATCCACCTCAATGGAGTGATTATAGTGGATGTCACGTTACCCTCCCCTCCCAAGCGCTGCATTTAGCAGGAACTGCCTAGCACCATCTTTGGAAACAATGTGGACAGTCAAGCTTCCCCTTCTTAATTTTCCCTTAGTGTCCAAAAGTTAGGTGGGCTTACGTGGATGAGACGGGGAAGTGGGCCTGGGTAGGGTGCACTTTCAGAGGATTGGTGCAGACTCGATGGGCCAAATGGCCTCCTTCTGCACTGTAGAAGAGAAAGTCCGAGTCATCAAGCGGGCGCCAATGCCCGAGAACACGACAGAGCTAAGGTTGTTCTGGGGGCTCATTACTTATTATGGAAAATGTATTCCAAACCTAGCAACCAAACTAGCACCTCTGCATGTGTTCCCAAAGAAGCACCAGAAATGGGCATAGAAAGGTCCTTTCACAAGTGGGGGATTTCGGGGGTTTATGCAGACGAATGGGATGAAGCACATTCGAACCACCCCATATCATGTTCTTCGAACGATCTAGATGAGCGGGCAGTGCAAACCTTTAAGCAAGGCAAGAAAAAATGTACCACAGGGTGAGTTGAAACAAAACTGGGATGTTTTTAGTTTAATTATCAGACTACCAGGCCTCGATGGCGATGTTGAGATGTTGGTGCAGTAGTGTGCAGCATGTCAAGAACATCAAAACCTCCCGTCATCAGTCTTGCACCACCCATGGGGTGCCCTTGCGTGCATTTGCATGCCGACTTGGCCAGGCCCTTACTGGGGTCAATGTTTCTGCCATTGGTCAATGCCCATTCAAAGTGGATGGAGGTATACCCACAAGAACAGGCATTTGCAAAAATAAAGTGCCAGATCCTCACAGTTAAAAGGTTTCACCAATACATCTAAAAACATAGGTTTGCAATAATCACGGACCACAAGGCCATATTCGGCCTTTTCCAAGAAGATAAAATGATACCGCCAATAACTTCGACCAGTGTCCAGCGTGAGCATTGCTGATGGTAACGTGTGAATATACTTTTGAGTATCGCCCAGGCGCACAGATTGTGCACGTAGATACCCTTAGCCGACTTCCGCTGTCTATACGCTCCCATCCCCGCCAAGGGTGGTCAAATTTGTATTGGCACTAAATTTCATGGACAATACTTGTCACAGCCTCACAAGTTCATGCATGGACTCATAAGGATCATACATTGGCAAAACTATGCCACGTCATCCTACATGAGGAACAGCAGGGGAAACGTCCAGATGAACTATGCACATTTGCAACTAAGCAACATGCGTTCAGTGATAATGACAACATCCTCTCGGGGGCAGCACGGTGGCACAGTGGTTAGCACTGCTGCCTCAAGGCGCCAAGGTCCCAGGTTTGATCCCAGCTCTGGGTCACTGTCCGGTTGGGGTTTGCGTGGGTTTCACCCCCACAACCCAAAGATGTGAAGGGTAGGTGACTTGGCCACGTAAATTGTTCTTAATTGTAAAAAATGAATTGAACACTCTTAAATTGAAAAAAAAAAAGGACGGCATCCTCCTGTGGAGAACCCGCATGCTCGTCCTGAGGCAAGGCCCAAAGCTAATTTGCAGGATTTGCACAGTGGGCAAATGGAGGTTTCTAAAATGAAGAGCTACATGGGGTGGCCAGGCCTCGATGGCGATATTGAGATATTGATGCAGTAGTGTGCAGCATGTCAAGAACATCAAAACCTCCCGTCATCAGTCTTGCACCACCCGTGGGGTTCCCTTGAGTGCATTTGCATGCCAACTTGGCCAGGCCCTTACTGGGGTCAATGTTTCTGCCATTGGTCAATGCCCACTCAAAGTGGATGGAGGTATACCCAATGCCTTCCACCACTTCGCGAGTCACCATGGAGAAGCTACGCCAATCATTCCGCAGTCACATTATTCCACAGATGCTGGTCACTGACAAAAGCATCCCTTTCACAAGTGGGGGATTTCTGGGGTTTATGCAGTCGAATGGGATGAAGCACATTCGAACCGCCCCATGTCATGTTCTTTGAACTTTCTAGCTGAGCGGGAAGTGCAAACCTTTAAGCAAGGCAAGAAAAAATGTACCACAGGGTGAGTTGAAACAAAACTGGGATGTTTTTAGTTTAATTATCAGACCAGACCACATGTTACGACCAGCAGAGGCTGGGTCGACAGCTCTGAACCCAATTAAAATTGACAATTCCTAACCTTGGTGGGAAGCTGGAAAATAAACATGACCTCCAGAGAAGGTAGAGAATTCTTAGAATTTACAGTGTAGAAGGAGGCCATTCGGCCCATCGAGTCCGTACCAGCTCTTGGAAAGAACACCCCCACTTAAGCCCACACCTCCATCCTATTTCCCCAGCCCAGTAACCGCAGCTAACCTTTTTTGGACACTAAAGCCAATTTATCATGGCCAATCTACCTAAACTGCACATCTTTGAACTGTGGGAGGAAACCGGAGCAGCCGGAGGAAACCCACGCAGACATGGGGAGAACGTGCAGACTCCGCACCGACAGTGATCCAAGCCGGGATTCAAACCCGAGACCCTGGAGCTGTGAAGCAACTGTTCTAACCACTGTGCTACCGTGCTGCCCGTATTGTGACCACAGGAGGCAGGACAATGGATTCAAGCCAGAAGACACAGCATACATCCAGAGTTTTGGCGATAGTAACGAATGGATTGCGGGGACCTAAGTGGAGAAGACAGGACCAGTCTCCCATACGTTAAAACCAGAGAATGGACTGTACGCAAACATGTGGACCACCTCAAAGGCGGAGGCCTGCACCAAAGCTAACCCCATCAGACAAATCAATCCTTTGTTCCATCATGCCTAGGGAGCACAACCGTCCAGGGACCAGTGCCCAGGTCTCCATGAGATGGGAGACTACATCAAATATGGGTACTGAATCCTCAATATTATCGGAGGATAGTAAAGTCAGAGACAGACCTCCAACAGGACTCTTCCAATGGTTGCTGTGGAAACGACATTCCCCGATGTGTTCCATACCCCGACCGAGCCCCACAGCTGCTGGAAGCACAAATGTGGGAATGTGGTGAAGGAGAACTCCTCTGAATCCAGCGAAAAATGAACATTCAGACGTCTGGGAGGAGGGATGTAATAACTCCCACGACCGATTGATCTTCCCTGGGACTCCTGGAATACCAATTTCCCTGCTCAAGGGCGCAGGCCCATCAGCTGGGACTCATAGAATCAGCCCTTAAAAACGGGCCCAGATTGGGACCGGCATGATCGGCAGTTCCGGTTGGGACGTAGGTGGTGTGTGTCGCCTTGCGGTCTTGTCTTGTGGCTGAAAATGAACTGCCGTTCTGATTCACTTCCTCAGGTCTCCTGAGCTTTTCATACCTTGTCCACTCTCCCTTACCCTCATCCTCAGGTGTGAAATGAAGTGGAGGCTGCAGATGGTGTGGCGCTGGAACTCCTGTTTTCCTCTCCAACACCATCCTCATAATTCCCTCACCCAAAACCTTATATTCTAATTTTCCACTTTCACGTGACTGCCTGGGAAGTTACAGCATATCCAGTGGCAAAAACAGCAGGGCCCCCACCACACTGATGAAGCAGTGCCATTACTCTGCCTTAAATTCTCATCCACTGGTTTTGAGTTTGCCGTTGTGTGAATGTTACAGGTTAGTGTACAGTCGGGATTTTCAGGCACTGCGTGGGTATCAGAGGGTTGCAACCAGGCCAGGAGAACAGGGCAGCTGATGGGCAAAATTACCAAAGGACAAGATGGCAGCTGAATTCAGATGAAGAATCTGATGGGGCAATCTTCAGGAGAATGCTGCTATCCAGCAAACCTCAGAAGACATTCCACAAAACCACCCCACCAGCTGTTCAATTTGCTGAGTAGCCCTTGAATTAGCATTGCTTCAGGACCCAAAGAGCAGCAAAACGCCTGATCTTTGATGAGTGATGTGCAAACCTGTTGCCTAAATTCAGGCATCACATCAGCCATTTTAGGCAATGTGGTCTCAGGATTTCGCTAAATCAGAGCCTTCCAAATCACTCTTGGAACACCCCTGCTCGCACTGTCCTCTTCCCAGAATGCAGCGTGCTGTGCAGAAAGTGTCCAATGATATTTATTTATTACATATCTATTACATTTATTAGCCACTGACCCCCCCGGGGGTCGGAGAATCGCCCGGGGACGGCGTCAATCTCGCCCACGCTGTGTCCCGAATTCTCCGCCCCCCGAGATTCGGCGGGGGCGGGAATTGCGCCGCGCCGGTCGGCGGGCCCCCCGCGGCGATTCTCCGGCCCGCAATGGGCCAAAGTCCCGCCGCTGACAGGCCTTTCCCACCGGCATGGTTTAAACCACCTCTGGTACCGGCGGGATTGGCGGCACGGGCGAGCTCCGGGGTCCTGGGGGGGGGGGGGGGGCACGGGCGATCTGACCCCGGGAGGTGCCCCCACGGTGGCCTGGCCCGCGATCAGGGCCCACTGAGCGGCGGGCGGGCCTGTGCCGTGGGGGCACACTTTTTCTTCCGCCCCGCCATGGCCTTCACCATGGCGGAGGCGGAAGAGACTCCCTCCCCTGCGCATGTGCCAGTATGACATCAGCTGGCGGGCGCCAAAGGCCATTCGCGCCGGCCGGCGGAGCGGGAGCCACTCCAGCATGGGCCTAGCCCCTCAATGTGAGGGCTTGCTCCTAGAGGTGCGGAGAATTCCACACCTTTGGGGAGGTCCGACGCCGGAGTGGTTCACGCCACTCCGTCCCGCTGGGACCCCCCCGCCCCGTCGGGTAGGGGAGAATCTCGGCCCTGTTTTCTAACCTTTCTACTGAAGGGAATAACCTTATATTTTTTCACATTATATTCTATCTGACGCCTTCTTGCCCACTCAGTTAACCTGTCGATACCTGTCCTATGCAATTTGCGTCCTTCTTGCAAATTATATTCTCACCTAACTTTATTTTCATTAAACTTGGTCCTTTAATCTAAGTTCTTAAATCTAAATTCTCATCATAGATTGTAAATAGCTGAGGGACAAGTACTAATTGTTGCAACACCCAACAAGCCTGTCAACCCAAAAATAGCTATTTTATTACTATTGTCTATTTTCTGTCCATTAAACAATCCTCAATCAAAGTCTCTCGAGTATTATTTTCTTTGCAATATCCTTTCATGCGGAATCTTATTGAATGTCTTTGAGAATCCAAATATATATACATCCGCTGGTACCTCCTTATCCCAATGGCTGTGGACCCGAGCTCAAATCCCACCAGGAAAGATGGTGAAATTTGAATTCAATAGAAATCTGGAATTAAAAGTCTAATGATGAACATGAAACCATTGGTGATTATCCAGGGGCTGGGCTGTTTAGCTCAGGGCTAAATCGCTGGCTTTGAAAGCAGACCAAGGCAGGCCAGCAGCACAGTTCGATTCCCGTATCGACCTCCCCAAACAGGCGCAGGAATGTGGCGACTAGGGGCTTTTCACAGTAACTTCATTTGAAGCCTACTTGTGACAATAAGCGATTTCCATTTTCAAACAACCCAAATGTTCATTTAGGGAAGGAAATCTGCCAGAGAACCATGGAATTCCTATAGTACATAAGGAGATCATTCGGCCCACAGGGTCTGCATTGACTCTCTGAAAGAGCACCAAACCTAGGCCGAGTCCCGCACCTTATCCCCGTAACCCCACCTAACCTGCACATCTTTGGACTGTGGGAGGAAACCGGAGCACCCGGAGGTAATCCACGCAGACACGGAGAAAACATGCAAACTCCACACATTCACCCAAGATCGGAATTGAACTTGGTTTCTGACACTGAGGAGGCAGTGTTAGCCACCATTCTGTCCTTACACGGTGAGGCGTACAGGGACTGGAGAATCGTGGGACAGGCGCCGGTCCCGATTCGGGCGTAATAGTGGATTCTCCGCTCCCCCAAACGCGATTTCACCACGGGGCTGCGGAGCATCCAGCCCCATTTGTCTTTAAAGTTTCAGCAATATCATAAGAATATGCCCAGATGCATTTGTACCCAGTTTAAAAGAGTAATTTTCCATAGATCTACCGTCACGTCTGTACTTGAAAATGAGATGGTGTTGTGACTAAGGCAATGTTCTAAGTTGGCATCAGTTTTGATTTTTGGGGCAGCACAGTGGCAGAGTGGTTAGTGCTGCTGCCTGACGGTGCCGAGGACCCGGGTTCGATTCTGACCCCGGGTCACTGATCGTGTGAAGTTTGCACGTTCTCCCCGGGTCTGCGTGGGTCTTACCCCCACAACCCAAAGATGTGCAGGCTAGGTGGAATGGCCATGGTAAATTGCCCCTTAATTGGAAAAAAAAGTTCAATTTTTGATTGCAATCCCATCTAGACTCCAATCACGACCACTTGGAAGGCTCATCCTTAGATGGCTGCTGGGGTCTCGTGTTGTAGTTGGGGATCTAACTGCACTCCCCCCCCCCCCCCCCCCCCCCCCCCGCCCTCCACCAATCCTACCCCACCTCTGCTGTATCCCATGCCTGCTTTATGTCAAGAAGTGGTGTGGCAATGGGAACCACACTATCAGAGCATCCCCCACTCACTGCTGCACTCAGAGAAAGAGGTGGTCTTTATGGCAGTTGCTTGTGGGTTTTGAGCCTCACAATCTTGGGAATTTACTACTTTTACTGCTTTCAATGCAGTACTTTTTTTACTGCAGCACGGTAGCATTGTGGATAGCACAATTGCTTCACAGCTCCAGGGTCCCAGGTTCGATTCCGGCTTGGGTCACTGTCTGTGCGGAGTTTGCACATCCTCCCCGTGTGTGCGTGGGTTTCCTCCGGTTGCTCCGGTTTCCTCCCACAGTCCAAAGATGTGCAGGTTAGGTGGATTGGCCATGATAAATTTCCCTCAGTGTCCAAAATTGCCCTTAGTGTTGGGTGGGGTTACTGGGTTATGGGGATAGGGTGGAGGTGTTGACCTTGGGTAGGGTGCTCTTTTCAGGAGCCGGTGCAGACTCGATGGACCGAATGGCCTCCTTCTGCACTGTAAATTCTATGATAATATATGAATGTGACCATAAAATACCCACTGTTCTGATGGTGCCACTGCAATCCCTGAAATGTTGGCCACACTGCCAAATTCCCCCGCCACAAATATCCAAGTTGACGTTTGGGGATTATGCCTCGTGCTGGGGGTTCGTTCAGAGCTGTAGGTGTTACAATGGATCTCAGGTGAGGAATGGATCTGGTCCAATGATTAAACAATGATTAAACAATGATCACCCGGAAAACTACTCCCACCTTGTCGAAATGGCTCACAACACTAGAATCAGCCCTCTTCACTCAAATCTTTGCCGAAGTAGTGCAGTTGCATCAAACCAGCAGTGGATTCAACATACCAATTCCACTAATATCTATAGTTGCCGCGACCTGCAAAATTTATACTTACTCCCAGTAATGCTCACTTCGGCTCTGATAAGTTGCATTCTTTTTGCAGTCATCGCTAGTTCCTTGACCACCAGATGCAAATCCAAATGTGCATGCAGGATCTGAAAGATGGTAAAATGGAGTCATGGAAAACTGATCATAAGAAAAAATCATTTCTTGCATTGTTCCTGTGCTCCATACCAGGGTCTGAATTTTACTCTACCTCCCGGTGGGTTTTAACATGGGAGGAACGTGGGGGAAGCGGTCTCGGACAGGAAACACACCTCCTATTAAGGCCCTTAATTTAGTGGGCCTTTTCCAGCCCAGCCTCAATGTTCTGGCTGGTGAGCACCGGATAACTGAGGGTGGAAAATGAAATAATGTGCTATCCTCGATCTTGGGGTGGCGCCTCAATTGGAAGCCCCCTTCTGACTGTGGGCGCCGTCCCCTCGCAGACCAGTCACTTCTGGACCTCCGTCAACCCCAGCCAATTCCCATCATTACCCACTCACCCCCACCACATACCCCTGCCACTGTTGCAACCCCCACCCCCTCGCTTGAGCATAAACCAGTTATCAGGGATGTTGGAGGGTGATGTGTTCCCCGTCAACTCTCCAGATGGCGGGGGTAGAGCATCCATTAAACTAAGCTGTACTGTTTAATTATATTGAAGTTACTTATCCAATTTCCTTTTAACCATAGTTATTCAACTGACATCAATAATCATTTTCAGGAAGGCATTCCATATTCCAATAACCCCTTTAAATAAAATTAACTCTGAATTAGTTTCCCTAATATCAAGATAATATTCCCTCTGCAGGATCTGAATTTTGTTTACAATTTAATTTCTTTTACCCTCTTAAAATGTTCCTCATTTAACACTATCTGTTGTATTGAATACAGTCTGTTTCCTTTTGAATCCTTCTGCACAAGACAAAATTTATTCCTGTCAGGGTGGCAGTGTCGGTACTTTTTGCAACCCAGTGGCTTGCTATGCCACGATAAAGGTTGCAAGGTGACCAAGTCTGGGAACTTAATAGACAAGGGATACTAGGCAGGATTCTCCCAAATCGGCGCGATGGCCCAACGGTGGCGTAAAAAACAGCATGAACAACTCCGGCGTCGGGCCGACCGGAAGTTGTGGAATTCTCCGCACTTCCAGGGGCTAGGCCGGCACCGGAGGGGTTGGCTGCAGCCAGCGCCGATCGGGCTGCGCGAGTTAGCATATGCGCAGAACCACCAGCGTGATTCAGCGCATGCGGAGACCCGCCGGCGTATTCTGGTACATGCGCAGGGGGGGTGCCTTCTATGCACCAGTCATGGTGGAGCCCTACAGGGGCCGGTGCGGAAGAAGTGCCCCCACAGCACAGGCCCATCTGCAGATCGGTGGGCTCCGATCGCGGGCCAGGCCACCGTGGGTCAGATCCCCCACGACCCCCCCCCCCCCCCCCCCCCCCCCGAGGACTGCACCAGCCAACTTACCTGCCAGGTCCCGCCATGTGGAACCATGTCCAATCCACGCCGGCGGGACAGACCAAAAACTGAGGGCGCTCGGACAATTGCCGGGGGAGGGGGGGGCGCTGCCAATGGCCCCTGACCGGCGTGATGCCCGCCCCGCCTGAAAACCGGCACCAGAGAGAATATGGCAGCCAGCATCGGAGCGGGATTCACGCCGTCCCCGGGGATTCTCCGACCCAGCGGGGAGTCGGAGAATGCCGCCCATGATATTTCAAAAGGATAGAAAGGAAACAAAGGTAGGCTAGCTTTGTTAATAAAGGGTAAAATTAGTACAGTGGCGAAAAGTTATTTTAGTAAAAATATCAAAATTTGGGATCACTTTGGGTTGAAATGAGACATAAGAAGGGAAGTAAGTCACTGGTAGGTGTTGTTTATATGCCCCTTAACAGCAACTACAATGTAGGACAGAATATAAATCAATACATAATGGAGCTTGTGAGAAATGCACTTCAATAATCTTGAGGGATTTTAATCTTCATAGGTAAGTATAAGTTTATAGAATGGTTTCCGTACAATTTCTTAGAACAATATGTTGTGGAATCAACCAGATAATTTCAAACCTGGTAATGTCTAATGAAAAGGGATTTATAGATTGCCACATCATAAAGTATCCTCTAGGGAAGAGTGATCATAACATGGCGGAATTACACATTCCGTTTGTGTTTCATAGTTATGAGTTTGAAACTAGCATCTTAAATGTAAATAAAGCCAATCATAAAGTTTTGAAGACCAGTCAGCAGAAGTAGACTGGGAAATAGCTCAAAAGGTATCATTTTTTAAATCTCATTATTGAAATGTTGGCATTGCTGGCTGGGCCAACATTTATTGTCCATACCTAATTGTCATTGAGAAGATGGTGGTAAGCTGCCTTCTTGAACTTCTGAAGTCCATGTGACGTAGGTACACTCACAATACTGCTAGGGAGGGAATTACAGGATTTTCACTTATTGACAGTGAAGGATGATGGCAGGCATGGAGTGCAAGTTCCATTGGTGGTGTTACAAGGTGATAGCTGCCCTTGTTCGTTGAGGTGGTAATGGTCATGCATTTGAAAGGTGCTGTCGAAGAAGGCCTGGTGAGTTCATGCAGTGCATCTTGTAGATGATACTACTGTTCTGTGCATCTTAGAGTGCATCTTGTAGATGATACTGCTACTACTGTTCATCGGTGGTGAAGGGCGGGAGTGTTTGTGGATGGGTTGCCAATCAAGCAGACTGCTTTGTCCTGGATGATGTCCAGCTTCTTGAGTGTTGTTGAGCTACAATAATCCAGGCAAGTGGAGAATGTTCTATCATACTCCTGACTTGTGCCTTGGAAATGTGGATAAGCTTTGGGGAGTCAGGAGGTGAATTACTCATTAGAGGACTCTTAGCCTCTGACCTGTTCTTGTAACCACTATTTACATGGCTAGTCCATTCAACTGCTGAATGGTAATCCCCAGATGTTGATAATGGGGGATTAAGTGATTGTAATGCTATTGAATGTCATGGGGAGTTGGTGACATTCTCTCTTGGTCGAGATGGTCATTATCTGGGACTTGCCACTTGTCCGCTCAAACCTGGATATTGTCCAAGCCTTGCTGCATTTACACATGGACGACTTCAATGTCTGAGGAGTCAAGAATGATGCTGAACATTGTGCAATCATCTGACCTTATGTTGGAAGGAAGGTCATTGATGAAGTAGCTGAAGATAGTTCAGTCTAGGATACGACCTTGAGGAACTCCTGCAGTGATGTCTTAGGACAGAGATGATTGACCTCCAACAACAACAAGCATCTTCCTTTGTGCCAGATATGACTCCAACCAACGGACCCCCCCCCCCCCCCCCCCCCCCCACACACACACGATTCCTATTGGCTCCAGTTTTGCTAGAGCACCATGGGCACACTGGGCTAAATCGCTGGCTTTTAAAGCAGACCACGGCAGTCCAGCAGCACAGTTCAATTCCCATGCCAGCCTCCCCGAACAGATGCCAGAATGTGGCGACTAGGGGCTTTTCACAGTAACTTCATTGAAGCCTGCTCGTGACAATGAGCGATTTTCATTTCATTTTCATTTCATGCCACACTCAATCAAATGCTGCCTTGATGTCAAGGGCAGTCACTCTCCCCTCACCTTTGAAGTTCACCTCTTTTGTCCATGTTTGAACCAACATGAATGAGGTCAGGAGTTGAGTAACCCTGGTGGAACCCAAACTGAGCATCCGTGAGCAGGTTATTGCTGTGTATGTGCCGCTTGATAGTACTTTGCTGCTAATGGAGAACAGACTGATAGGGCGGTAACTGGCTGGGTTGGATTTGTCTTTGGGTACAGGATATACCTGGTCAATTTTCCACATTAACGGGTAGATGCCAGTGTGGTAGCTGTACTAGAACAGCTTGGCTCGAGGTGCAGCACGTTCTGGAGCACAAGCCTTGCTAGAATATTGTCAGGGACCATAAAGTCTTTGCAGTATCCAGTGCCTTTAGTCATTTTGGGAATCAGGTGGGGTGAATAAAATTGGCGGAAGGCTGGCATCTATGATGTGGGGCCATCTGGAGGAGACCGAGATGGATCATCCACTCGGCACCTCTGGCTGAAGATTATTACACAGATGTTCTGGGCACCCTCATCATTGAGGATGGGGATACTTGTGGAGTCTCCTCCAGTGAACTGCTTACTTGTTCACAACCATTCACGGCTGGATGCGGTAGGACTGCAGGGCTTAGAGTTGATTCATTGGTTTAGGAATCGCTTAGGTCTGTCGATTACTGCTGCCTATGCTGTTTGGCATGCAAGTAGTCCTGTGTTGTCGCTTCACCAGGTTGTCACCTCATTGTTATATATGCCTGGTGCTGCTCCTGGCATGCCTTTCTGTGCTCTTGATTAAACCAGGCTAAATCCCTTCACTTTCTGGTAACAGTATAGTGGGGAAATATGCCGGGCCATGAGATAGATTGCAGATTGTGGCTGAGTACAATACTGCGCTGCTGCTGATGGCTCACAGTGCCTCATGGATACCCAGCCTTGATTTGCCAGATCTGTTCAAATTTTATCCCATTTGGCATGGTGCTAGTGCCACCGTGGAGGCAATCCTTGGTCTCCGTAAGGACTGTGTGGTCGTCACTCCTACCAATATTGTTATGGACAGGTGCATCTGCGGCAGGCAAGTTGGTCAGTTTGAGGTCTGGTACGTTTTTCTCTCTTTTGCTTCTATCACCACAAACCGCAGCCCCAGTCTAGCATCCCCATCCTTTGGGACGCGGCCAGCTCAATCTCTACCTGTGCTACTTAACCACTCTTGGTGATGGGCATTGAAGTCCCAGAGTACATTCTGTGCCCCTTTCCATCCAAATGGTATTCAAGATAGAGGAGTACTGATTCATCAGCTGAAGGGGCTGGTGAAGTACGGGTTTTGAGGTGGGAGGGGTGCTGGAGGTAAATGGTAATCAGCAGGAGGTTGCCTTGCACATGTTCACCTGATGCCATGAGACTTCATGGGGTCCAGAGGACTCCTAACTTATGGTAGATGAGTAGTAGCAGACATTTAAGATGATACATAACAAAGATACACCACAGTCATAAAGCTCTCTAAAAGAAAGATGAACCCTCTGATGCAAATTGTGGAAACTAAGAATGGTAACACATTGGAGATAGAAATTACGATAAAGAAGAAAAACAGCTTTTGACAGGTGTCAGGTAGAAAATACAGTTGAGAGTCAATCTGAACACATAAAGTTCAGAGGGGAGGTGAAAAAGCACATGAGAGAAGTAAAGGAGGCTTATGAGCAAAGGTTGGCAGCTAAATGGCAGCAGGAGCAGCACAGTGGCACTATGGTTAGCACTGCTGCCTCACAGCGCCAGGAACTGGGATTTGATTCTGGCCTTGGGTGCCTGTGAGGAGTTTGCACATTCTCCGCATGCCTGCGTGGGTTTCCGCTGGGCACTCCGGTTTCCTCCCACAGTCCAAAGATGTGCAGGTTAGGTGGATTGGCCATGAATAATGTGCAAGGTTGCGAAGATAGGGCAGGGGGTGGACCTAGGTAGAGTGCTCTTTCAGAGGGTCAGTGCAAACTTGTTGGGCCAATAGATCCCCATCTGCATTGTAGGGATTCTATAGAATCTATGGAACATGAAAAGGAATCCTAAAGCACACAGACATAGAACATACAGTGCAGAAGGTGGCCATTCGGCCCGTCGAGTTTGCACCAACCCACTTAAGCCCTCACTTCCACCCTATCCCCGTAACCCAATAATCCTTCCTAACCTTTTTGGTCACTGAGGGCAATTTACCGTGGCCAATCCACCTAACCTGCATGCCTTTGGACTGTGGGAGGAAACCGGAGTACCCGGAGGAAACCCACGCAGACACGGAGAGAACGTGCAGACAGTGACCCAGCAGGGAATCGAACCTGGGACCCTGGTGCTGTGAAGCCACAATGCTAGTCATTTGTGCTACCATGCTGCCCATGCATTGTAAAATGGTGGTAAAGTGAGGAGTAAGGCTGACTAGGGACCTGGAAGGGAAATCACACATGAAGGCTGGCAGTATGGCTGAGCTAATAAATGAAGATTTTGCATCTGTCTTCATCAAGGAGACTATGACACCCTGTCCCTAGAAGGGTTCAAAATTGATAAGGAGAAAGTGTTGAATGGCCTGTCGGTACTGAAAGTTGACAAGGTACCAGGACTGGATGCAATCCATCCAAGGATATTGAAGGAAGTGAGAATGGAAATTGCAGGGGAGCTGGCCACAATCTTCCAATCTTCCCTGGACTCAAGCGAGGTGTCAGAGAACCGGAGAATTGCAGATATTACACCCTTGATTGAAAAAGGTTGCAAGGATAAACCCAGTAATTACACCCCACTTCAGTGGTGGGGAAGCTTATAGAAACAATTATTCGGAATAGAAATATGAAAAATGTAGGTTGATTAGGGAGAGACAGCATGGAATTCTAACTTGCTGAAAGTTTTTGAGCAGGTAACAGAAAGGTTGACAAGGCTAATGCTGTTGATGTGGTTGATCATACATGGGCTTTAGAAGGCATTTATTACAGGCTTGTGAAAACGTTTTGGTTTATGGAATAAATACACAATTGTTTGATTGATAGGAAATAGAGAATAATGGTCAATAGATATATTCCAGGCTGGAGGAAGCTTTGTAGGAAAGTTCCCCAGGGATCAGTATTCAGACCCTTGCTTATCCTGATATATATTAAAGATCTAAACCTTGGGGTGAAGGTGACAATTTCAAAGTTTGTGAATGACATAAATCTTTGAAGCATTTTAAAATGTGAAGAACACAGTGTAGAACGTCAAAAGGACATACATCAGTTGATGGCGTGGGCAGATGAACTTCAATGCAGAGAATCACAGAATAATACAGCACAGAAGAGGATTTCTGTGTGAGGTGATACATTTTGTTAGGAAGAGCATGGTCAGACAATATAAAATAAGGCGTACAAATATTATGGGGGTGCAGAATCAGAGAGATCTGGGAGTATATGTTCACCGATTATTGAAGATAGCAGTACAGGTGGAGAGAAGAGTTAAGGAAGCATATAGTATTCTGGACTTTATTAATAGGGGCACAGAGTACAAGAGCAAGGAGGTTATGCTGAACTTATACAAAACATTAGTTGGACCTCAGTTGGAATATTGTGCATAGTTCTGGGCTCCACACTATAGGAAGGATGTGAACACATTGGAGAGAGTGCAGAAGAGGTTTACAAGAATGCTTCCAGGGATGAGAATCTTCAAAAGATAGGATAGGTTGTGATTGTTCTCCTTGGGAGAAGAAGGCTAAGAGATTTGAGAGAGGTGTTCAAAATCATGAGTGCTGGACAGAGTTGATGGGGAGAAACTGTTCCTGTTCGTAAAAGGATCAAGAATGAGATGGCACAGATTTAAAGTGATTTTCAAGGGCGGCGTGTGGCGCAGTGGTTAGCACTGGGACTAGGGCGCTGAGGACCTGGGTTCGAATCCCGGCCCTGGGTCACTGTCCATGTGGAGTTTGCCCATTCTCCCCATGTCTGCGTGGGTTTCACCCCCACAACTAAAAGATGTGCAGGTTAGGTGGATTGGCCACGCTAAATTACCCCTTAATTGGGGAAAAAAATAATTGGGTACTCTAAACTTTAAAAAAAAATGCGATGTAAGATGAAACTTTTTCACATATCGAGTGGTTCAGGTCTGGAATGCACTGCCTGGACGTGTGGTGGAGGGAAATACAATTGACACATTAAGAAGACATTAGTTGAGTAACCAAATAAAATCACTGGTGAACAAGAGTTGGTTGCATGCTCACTGACAATTAAGCAGCGAGTTAAAAGGATTAACAGTTGAATTGATTTTAATTCTACGTTGCCCGTGTGATTTTTAGTTCAGCGCACAGGCAACACAGATAGGCATCCAATCCATTTTTTCTAATTTGTCATCCAAGGACAGGATAAAAGGATACAGGCTGAGTTGGTAGTAGTTAATAAGAGTTTAGTGTGAGGTGAAACTGGAGATAACTTTAACTGCGTCCTTTTGAGGTTTTTTTGCATACTTTCTGGACTTTTCAGGACATTTTAGTCTTGTAACCACTCTCTGACAATTCCAACCCATTGGCAGCCACTGTGTGTAGATCAGCTCCATTTATATATCCAGCAGGGGCACCTCCCCTGAGGAGGAATAGAGGGGAAGAGGAGAGAGGAGGCCAGATGGTCACAGGCATCACCTCAGAGAAGATGCACAGGTATAGTGTGTTCAGGGTCAGCAGGGAGGGCAAGGAGGACGTCCGGGCAGATGAGACCACTACCCAGCCACCTAGGTGTAAAGGCTGCGATCCAACTATCTCAACATGACCGAGGTCCAGTGCTGCAGGGGGCGCCATCTCTTAAGGAAAACCGTCACTTTCATTTACTAGATGATTGGGCCGGAGGTAGCCTCCACTTGTGTGGTGGACACTGAATTCCCGCGACTCTCAAGGTCATATAGCCCTTAGCTTTTATGTTTCCAATCCTTGTGTGTGATCTTTGCGGAGTCTTCCAGTCAGCTGCACACAGCGGTGTCAAGCTGCAGACTGGTGCTCTGTTCAGGTAGGTGAGAACATTCATACATTTCAGGATGGATCAGGTCAGCCGGGCTGACCATGCTGGAGTCTTGCGCTTTTCAAGGAGACAATCCGGAGTGAGGCACATCTAGAGTGGGAATTGCAACTTGATAATTTGGTGCAGTGAGGTAATTCGGTGCAGAGTGAGAGAACGTGCTTTTTCGGAGGTGCTTTTTAACCCCGGTAAGTGACTGGTAAGTAGTTTTTCTTTTCATTGTCTAATTTATTTATTTTTATTTTGAAATTGTAGTTGTATAAGTTTACCTAAGGTTTAAGACATGGCAGAAGATCCCAGACCCGTGTCATGCTCCTCGTGTGCGATGTGGGAGCTCAGGGACACCCTGAGATGTTAAGATTCAAAACAAAGGGACAAAAAACCAACATAAGTGTACTTTACCTGAATGCTCGTAGTATTCGGAATAAAGTAAATGAGTTGATGGCACAAATCATCGTGAATGACTATGACTTAGTGGCCATTACTGAAACATGGTTAAAGGATGGTCACGACTGGGAGTTAAATATCCGAGGGTATCAAACTATTCGGAAGGACAGAGTGGATGGTAAGGGAGGTGGTGTTACTCTGTTATTTAAGGATGACATCCGGGCAATAGTAAGGGACGACATCGGTGCTATGGAGGATAAGGTTGAATCCATTTGGGTGGAAATCAGGAATAGTAAGGCGAAAAAGTCACTGATAGGAATAGTCTATCGGCCACCAAATAGTAACGTTATAGTGGGGCAGGCAATAAACAAAGAAATAACTGATGCATGTAGAAATGGTATAGCAGTTATCATGGGGGATTTTAATCTACATGTCGATTGGTTTAACCAGGTCGGTCAAGGCAACCTTGAGGAGGAGTTTATAGAATGTATCCGCAATAGTTTCCTAGAACATTATGTAATGGAACCTACGAGGGAACAAGCGGTCCTAGATCTTGTCCTGTGTAATGAGACAGGATTGATTCATGATCTCATAGTTAGGGATCCTCTCGGAAGGAGCGATCACAATATGGTGGAATTTAAAATACAGATGGAGGGTGAGAAAGTAAAATCAAATACTACTGTTTTGTGTTTAAACAAAGGAGATTACAATAGGATGAGAGAAGAACTAGCTAAGGTAGACTGGGAGCAAAGACTTTATGGTGGAACAGTTGAGGAACAGTGGAGAACCTTCCAAGCGATTTTTCACAGTGCTCAGCAAAGGTTTATACCAACAAAAAGGAAGGACGGTAGAAAGAGGGAAAATCGACCGTGGATATCTAAGGAAATAAGGGAGAGTATCAAATTGAAGGAAAAAGCATATAAAGTGGCAAAGATTGGTGGGAGACTAGAGGACTGGGAAATCTTTAGGGGGCAAGAGAAAGCTACTAAAAAAGCTATAAAGAAGAGTAAGATAGAGTATGAGAGTAAACTTGCTCAGAATATAAAAACAGACAGTAAAAGGTTTTACAAATATATAAAACATAAAAGAGTGGCTAAGGTAAATATTGGTCCTTTAGAGGATGAGAAGGGAGTTTTAATAATGGGAGATGAGGAAATGGCTGAGGAACTGAACAGGTTTTTTGGGTCGGTCTTCACAGTGGAAGACAAAAAAAAATGCCAGCGACTGATAGAAATGAGGCTATGGCAGGTGAGGACCTTGAGAGGATTGTTATCACTAAGGAAGTAGTGATGGGCAAGCTAATGGGGCTAAAGATAGACAAGTCTCCTGGCCCTGATGGAATGCATCCCAGTTTGCTAAAAGAAATGGCTAGGGAAATTGCAGATGCACTAATGATGATTTACCAAAATTCACTAGGCTCTGGGGTGGTCCTGGTGGATTGGAAATTAGCAAACGTGACACCACTGTTTAAAAAAGGAGGTAGGCAGAGAGCAGGAAATTATAGGCCAGTGAGCTTAACTTCGGTAGTAGGGAAGATGCTGGAATCTATCATCAAGGAAGAAATAGCGAGGCATCTGGATAGAAATTGTCCCATTGGGCAGACACAGCATGGGTTCATAAAGGGCAGGTCATGCCTAACTAACTTAGTGGAATTTTTTGAGGACATTACCAGTGCAGTAGATAACGGGGAGCCAATGGATGTGGTATATCGGGATTTCCAGAAAGCCTTTGACAAGGTGCCACACAAAAGGTTGCTGCATAAGATAAAGATGCATGGCATTAAGGGTAAAGTAGTCGCATGGTTAGAGGATTGGTTAATTAATAGAAAGCAAAGAGCGGGGATTAATGGGTGTTTCTCTGGTTGGCAATCAGTAGCTAGTGGTGTCCCTCAGGGATCCGTGTTGGGTCCACAATTGTTCACAATTTACATAGATGATTTGGAGGTGGGGACCAAGGGCAATGTGTCCAAGTTTGCAGATGACACTAAGATGAGTGGTAAAGCGAAAAGTGCAGAGGATACTGGAAGTCTACAGAGGGATTTGATTAGGTTAAGTGAATGGGCTGGGGTCTGGCAGATGGAATACAATGTTGACAAATGTGAGGTTATCCATTTTGGTAGGAATAACAGCAAACGGGATTATTATTTAAATGATAAAATATTAAAGCATGCCGCCGTGCAGAGAGACATGGGTGTGCTAGTGCATGAGTCACAGAAAGTTGCTTTACAGGTGCAACAGGTGATTAAGAAGGCAACTGGAATTTTGTCCTTCATTGCTAGAGGGATGGAGTTTAAGACTAGGGAGGTTATGTTGCAATTGTATAAGGTGTTAGTGAGGCCACACCTGGAATATTGTGTTCAGTTTTGGTCTCCTTACTTGAGAAAGGACATACTGGCACTGGAGGGTACGCAGAGGAGATTTACTAGGTTAATCCCAGAGCTGAAGGGGTTGGATTATGAGAAGAGGTTGAGTAGACTGGGACTGTACTTGTTGGAATTTAGAAGGATGAAATGAAAATGAAATGAAAATCGCTTATTGTCACGAGTAGGTCTCAACAAAGCTACTGTGAAAAGCCCCTAGTCGCCACATTCCGGCGCCTGTCCGGGGAGGCTGGTACGGGAATCGAACCGTGCTGCTGGCCTGCTTGGTCTGCTTTAAAAGCCAGCGATTTAGCCAAGTGAGCTTATAGAAACATTTAAAATTATGAAGGAAATAGATAGGATAGATGCGGGCGGGTTGTTTCCACTGGCGGGTGAAAGCAGAACTAGGGGGCAAAGCCTCAAAATAAGGGGAAGTAGATTTAGGACTGAGTTTAGGAGGAACTTCTTCATCCAAAGGGTTGTGAATCTATGGAATTCCTTGCCCAGTGAAGCAGTTGAGGCTCCTTCATTATATGTTTTTAAGGTAAAGATAGACAGTTTTTTGAAGAATAAAGGGATTAAGGGTTATGGTGTTCGGGCCGGAAAGTGGAGCTGAGTCCACAAAAGATCAGCCATGATCTCATTGAATGGCGGAGCAAGCTCGAGGGGCCAGATGGCCTACTCCTGCTCCTAGTTCTTATGTTCTTATGTTCATTGCTATTGCAGAGGTGAAATTAACAGTCATAAAATTCTTAGGCGAATGCAATTTTGTTTTGTTTAAGGGGATTCCCTGATAAATTAATTAGTTTTCAGCTTGGCATTGCTGAGTGGAGCTAAGGCAGGCAGGACTTTTGAGAAAGCATTTTCAGTTCAGTTCTGGATGAAGCTGGGACCAAACCTCAGGTATTGCTGCTTGTAGTTTAGATAAAAGAGATTCACAGTCTTTAAAGCAGTGCAGACTTGTCGGATAAGGGGGAGATGAAATAAGCCAGTTGAAACAGCTTTTGAAGACACACAGCCAGAATTTCTGATAGGATTCAGACCTTTTCAGTAAAGCAGTGTCAACAGGTCTCTCCTCAAAGAATATGTATGCAAAGTAAGTAGTCCTCTGTGCCATTGGTAGTTAAGGTGGAGTTAAGGTGGATGGAGAGCTGAGATGGTTGTCTTCTTGTTGTTTAAGTAGGAATAAAGACAGTAATTAAGGGTATTGTATTCACTGTATTGAGTGGTATTGTTTAAGGGATAATTGTAAGCTATTTTCTGGTGTGATGTTGAAGATTTTAATACTGTGTTAGTAATAAAGTTTGTTTTAATATACAATATCCCTAATTCTTTGTGCAATCAATCCTGGAGCGAGGTGTCCTTTCCTCACAGTCCTCCAAAATTAAAATAATATATTGGCCTTTGTTCCCAGTATCCTAGCCATTGTTGGGGAGTGGTGTGGTGTCGTAATACTAGCCAACTAAATTAAATGGCCCTGATCATGCAGAGTATACAGAATGTAGCTATGGTGCATTGGTGGTGAAGCAGATAAATATTGTGTCGAGTATTGATCTGCAGGAAATAGGTTCCAAGAAACAACCTTTGCGATGATAACCTCCTGTCAGAAGGACCGGATCATACAAATTGTCCATTATCACATTGGTGTTTATAGAATTGTTACAGTGCAGGAGAAGGTTATTTGGCCCATTGTGTCTGCACCGGCCCTCCGAATAAGCATTACACTTAGTGCCATTCTCCTGCCTTCATCCCCGTAACCCTGCATATTCTCCCTTTTCAAATAACTATCTAATCCCTTAATTGCACCTGCATCCACCTTAATCTCAGGCAGTGCATTCCAGACTCAAACCACTCTCTGCTTGAAACTGTTTTCGCATATTCCTTCAGTTTCTTTTGCAAATTACTTCAAACCTCTGTTCACTTTCAATCCTTTCACCAGAGGGAACAGCACCTCCCTCTCTATTCTGTCCAGACTCCTCAAAACGTTGAATACCTCTGTCAAATTTTCAAGGAAAACTGTCCCAATTTCTCCAATCTACCTTGATAACTGAAGTTCCTCATCCCTGAAACCATTTCTGTGAACCTTGTGTTCGCAGCCTTATAATATTTTGCTATGGTAACTCCATGTAGAAGCATGAATCCAAACATCATTTGGCTCACTCACATCTTTATCTTACCTCCTCGCATTCAATTGGAGCCTTTAGAGTCACAGAGCGGGATTCTCCATCGGCCGAAGCTGGAATCGGGAAACACGATTGGGCAGAGAAAGCCATGGTTTCTCCGACATGGTCCCTCGACAGCTGCGTGAATGTGTTCTACACTGTACGCTGACATGGGCATGTCAAGTGCACAATAAAGGCCGTTAGAATGTCATTAATGGGCCAAACCTGACATTTTCCGGGCCTTCTGTGATGCTCTGCCACCGCCAGAAGGTATTACCAATGGCGAGATTCACTTGTGGTATTTCAAATTGGGAAACAGGCTGCTGAGGATGTGGGAGATTAGAAAACTATGTCCGGCATTGCCATAGTGTTCTGACAGTTGTACCGCTGGCTGGGGGGCATCTGCCAGGGACTGGGGGAGTAGCAGGTGGCAGCTAGAAGGGTGGCGGACCGCCATTGCCGCAGCCGACAAGGCAGCCATACGGTTGCGCATACTGCTGATTGCCCACTGGTAAATTAGTGCCATGGGCCATATGGGTGCCCCCCCCTCCCCTCAAGGCCACCCTCTCCAGGTAGCCACTGGCCACAGCCGACCCATCAATGGGATTGGCTGTTCCAATGCAACCAGAGCCATCACCTTGGCCGGGATCAGGGTTGACATGCTTTGGAATTGCACAAGTTCGACGTGGCGCCGGTGCTGTCCCATTAACGCAACCTGAAACACTCTGGGACTGGCACCGCTTTGTCCACGTCGAACACGCACCATTCAGTCCCAACGTCAGCACTTGGTCTCTCAAACAGAGAATCCCATTCATAGAGTCATACGGCACAGAAACAGGCCCTTCAGCCATCTTATCCCAATCTATACGAATCCCTCTTGCCAGCATTTGGTCCATAGCCGACTATGCCTTGACAATTTATGTGCTCATCCAGATGTTTCTAACGTTTGTGAGAGTACCTGTCTCACCACCCTTTCAGATAGCACGTTCCATATTTCCACCACCCTCTGGATGAAAAAATGTTCTCGCAGATCCCCTCTAAACCACTTATTCCTCACCTCAAGCTTACGCTCTCTGGCTTTAGACACTTCTGCCATGGGGGAAAAAGTCTTCCGGTCTACCCTATCTATGCCTCTCATAATTTTCTATACCTCTATCAGACCAGCACCCCCCCCCCCCCCCCCCCCCCCCCCCCAACCACCCCCTCAGCCTTTATATATTATCTGTGGACAATCAAAAGCATTTTTCTTCTCACCCAAAAAGGATGAAAATTCTTCAGATGAACATGTTGAACCTTTTATTGTACCTATTGGAAGTTGTCACATTACCTTTGGGAATCGTGTAGCATGTTTCATTGGCATTCGACCAGCTTAAACAGTCTGACCACGGCAAAGGATTGCGGAAGGAAACAAATAGGTAGAACATGCAGTAGCTGATGATGCAGTTGTAGTAAATGCCTTGAAATGTCGACGCGACAAACATTATGATGCCCAAACCTTCAATTGCGAACAAAGGAATTTAAAATAGAATGTCACAGGTTAACTCTTTAACATTCACCTGCTGGTCAATAACACTATAGTGGCTTGACTCAAGTGGTCAATTGTAAGAAAGGCAGTGAGAACTTGCATTCTTATCACCTGTCATGGCCAAAGAGTGTTACAGCCAATTAAGTAATTGCAGTCATTGGCAATATGGCAGAAACCTGACAGCCAAGATAGACACAGCAAGATCCAACAAACCATTATGTGATGATCTGTTGCTGTGCTGCTGGTTGGGGGTGTAAATATTGGGGGAGGAATATATATTGAGATGACGTCTTTTGCAACCCCAGGACCTCCCAAAACATTTCAAAGCCAATGAAGGATAGGAATATGTGAACATTTCAGAAGGCTTGAAACAGCAATGAGAGAAATCATCAGAAAATCTGCGTTTCATGGTATGGATGACAGCGAAATGTTAGCCAGGACATTGAATCTGTCTCTTCTTGCTCCTCATGCTCCAATTTTTTTTTTTCATTCAAGGGATGTGGGCATCGCTGACTCAGCCAGGATTAATTGTCCACCCCAATTGCCCTTGAGAAGGTGATGGTGAGCTGCCTTCTTGTACCTCTGCGGCCGACCACCACCTTCTCAAGGGCAATTAGGGATGGCAATAAATGCTGGTCTAGCCAGTGAAGCCCACATCCCATAAATGAATAAAAAGAAATGTACGGAAGCTCAGGCTGCAAAATGGTAGGGGATTCAATGTCTTGACTATATAATCGCCTTGTAATCTGAGGGCTTTGGGGTGGGAAGTATCCTTCTTGATCGCGCACTCTACGACTCACAGGGGTTTCCCAAACCAGCAGGGACCACCTGTGTTCGCCCTCTAATTAATTCGGATATGGGGCATTCTACAGAAGCCATGATTTCAGGCAAGCAATTGGAGTCATGGCTTCCGGGTCTAGCTGTCCACAACCAGTGAGCCCTCAGGCAGATGGCCAGGGTGCACCGCCATGTGGCCTCTGTCCTTCTCTACCACTGGTAAAATACCATCAGAGGTCTAGTCCCACCTGCAAGCATGTTTCAAAGGGTGGGGTGTTGGGATAGGCGGGGGTCAGGTGTGGCACAAAGTTATGGCCCTGTTTACAATCATCCTAAAGAAAGCAGTGTGAGGAGGAGCTTCTGGAATATATCTCGCTGTTTCAAAGGGATTGATAGGAACATTTGGCATTTGTTGGTGGTCCCAGAGGAGGTGGAGATATTCCCTGGGATTTCATACACATTTCTTAAACGGCTACCCAGATGGAGTGGTTTTCCGTAAACACTGACCTTGTAAGATGGGCACAGCTTTCCACACTTGACCAGGTCCGAGGCTAGAAAACTGCCCCAAGGAAGACTCCATAAAAAACATTGGCAACCCAGCCAGAGACAGCATGATTAGGTAGGGAATAAGAAAAGCACCTGGAAAACAATGGTTAGAGCTGAGAAAGATCATCATGCATTGAAGTTGCCACATTTGTTCGTGCACTCTCGGAGTGGAAAGCAACACATCCAATTATATGCAACTGCACCTGGCAATAGAATGGCAACTGCATTTACCCCAAATTCCCTGTCTTACATTAATCAAAAGCGTTGAAATGCACCAAATGTGGACAGAGAGTTGAATGTAATGCAGATGCCGAGCACAGCTTTGTTGTGAGCTCATTGTCCCCTGGAATTATTGTTAAACTAAACAGCTGCCTCATAATGTAGCTGGGGTGGCATGGTTATGTTGTCTGTGGTGGGAAAGGGAAACACTGCCGCTTAAAAGAAAAAACAAGCTCCAGCCTGTTACCCTCTGCCAACAGCCCATCAGTTTTTTCCTTTCCAATGCCCCCGTCCTCCCCACACTCCCCTGCTAGGAAATCGTCCTGTGCACAAAGCCTATCCACAGTCATTTTTTTACTGGCTGCTGGCACCTGATCTTACAACTTTGGCATTCCCAATCAGCGTGCCATGAGCAACAAATGGGCTGCATAATTCGGCCAATGGATGGACCTTGCATTTTCCAGCAAAGATCAGGGTGTTTGTTCGGGTGAGTTGGTATTTCTCATCTAAATTTTCAATCCCCTTGTTGGTCACAGATGGGCAGGACTAAATTATTCCACAACTTTCAATAAAATGCATGAAAATGATCAGCCACTCTGAACACTCAGGCTCATATCCAGCGACATCATTCTCAACACCCGAGCTCAGCGTAAAAAAAAATGCTTGCATTTATACAGCATCTTTTATGATCTCGGGTTGTTCCAAATTGTTTTACAACCAATGAAGTACTTCTGAAGTATAGTCACTGTTGTAATGCAGGGCAAAATCCAAAAAACCATAGACCTTGCAATGTGCTGCATTGCTGGTATTGAGAGAGCATGCTCATCAGAGGTCAGCTTCGCTGGGCTTGTCATGTGAATCACAGGCAGATTCCTGCGTGCCAAGGATGGTATCCACAGCAAGCTGAACATGGGCACCTGGACTGCAGGATGTCCCAAACGTAGATGTGAAGACAATCTGAAAGACAACCTCAGCATTTGCAAGCAGGTTTCCAATACACTAGGGGGGGGAAAAAATCAACTTTGGACCAGACGCAAACAGAGAAGTCTCTGTCATCAAGCCATTTCAACATTTGAAGGGAATAGTCAAGTACCTTCAGGACAAACGCTGTGATACAAAGCCAATGCCTTCATTCGTCCCTCCAACACTGACTCCATATAGGGGCTGGTTTAGCACAGTGGGCGAAATAGCTGGCTTGTAATGCAGAATAACGGCAGCAGTGCGGGTCCAATTCCCGTACCAGCCTCCCCGAACAGGCGCTGGAATGTGGCGACTAGGGGCTTTTCACAGTAACTTCATTGAAGCCGACTTGTGACAATAAGCGATTATTATAATTGACACATGAGATGACTCAATGCTAGACTGTAAACCAGTCTTTTTTAACTTGCTGAATATTCATCTCTCAAAGTGACAGGAGAGTCCATCAGTGTAAGAAACAAGGCAGCCAAGTTGCGGACAGCAAACACAGGCAAACAGAAATATGGTTGTGACCAAATAATGTGTCTCACTTGAAAGACAGCACCTCTGACAGTGCAGCACTCTTTCAGTACTGCACTGGAGTGTCAGCCTAAATCTTGTACTGAAGTCTCTGGAGTGAGATTTGAATTCGGGGAGGTGGTGGCAAAGTGGCATTGTCATTGGACCAGTAATCCAGAGAACAAGGGTAATGCCCTGGGTTTGAATCCCATCACTATTACCAATAAAAACTTATCTGGTCCACTAATGTTCCTTTAGGGAAGGAAATCTACTGTTCTTACAGTGTAGCCAACATGAGACTCCAGATCTACAGAAATGTGGGTTGACACTCAAATGGCCCAGCAAGCCACTCAGTTCAAGGGCAATTAAGGATAAGTAATAAATGCTGGCCCAGACAGCGATGCACGCATCTCATGAAAGGATAATAACAATCACAAACTGACGCAGAAGTGAGATTGTTCTATTACCCCTACCATCACCTTTCACTGGAGTCTCTAACCTTACATTACAAAGTGGCACATTACTTCTCTTACAACTAATTCCACATGTGACCACCTTTTCTTGCAATACTCCTTTCAACTACATACCTCCTTATTTCTTACCATTAAAGATTGACTTGCTCCTGTATCCCTTAAGATGTTAATCTCCTTACCTACTCCACCTTGTACACACAAGTAAACCTTACCGCACAAATAAAATATTTAAGATGATATGGCACTTGCGTATCCACCAACCTATGAACAAGCTGCACACTCAATTGCATCGCTTCCACTGGAACTTTACTTTCCTACTTTTAAAAATCCCATCGGCTTATCTTGTTTTCATGAGCCTGTCTTCTCAGTGCTTTTCTTAAACTCCCAACACTTCATGGGTTCAACTTTATTACAATGCAAATATTTAGGTTTCTTATCTGTCTTCCACTATCATAGGCTTCCTTTTTAATCTGAGGCAAATACTCCTTAATATCTCCAACTACCTCCTTTGCACTTTCTATCTGTGAATTTCTCATTTCCCCAGAGATCTATCCTTCACAGATTGAAATTGATGTTGAAAACCAGACTTTGCTTTATTAACCAATTCAAATTAATCTGCCATTTCAGCTGCCTGCCTCACAGTTTTAACACTTTGCTCTTCCACATGTATTCTCACTACTGTGGGAAGTATGTATTTAAATTCTTCCAAAATGATAATTTCCCTAAGAGTGTCTTATGCTTGGTCTAATTTTAATGCTCTTATCCACCTATCAAAATTATTTTTTTTAATTCTTTCAAATTCTATATATGTCTGACCTGGTTCATTCCTTAGATTTTTAAACTCCTGTCTGTAGGCTTCTGGCATTAGTTCATATGCATTTATGTTTTTTCTCACTTCATCATAATCCCCAGATACTCCTCTGATGGTGATGCAAACACTTCACTAGTTGTACATTGACAGTGCTTGAATATATTTAAAGGTATCCCTACCAGGCATTTGACTAGGAAGTATTTGCCCTTCTTCTAGACTTTCTTCAGCTTCTGCCTTTAACTCCAATCTTTTAAATTGATGTTCTCAATACAATTGCAGTTTACGAAGTTCAAATTCTGTCTTTTTTCCTGATCCCCTTATCTACCTTTGCCACTCTTTCCATTTCTACCTCAAGCTTCCTCCTTTCCATTCCTTTTGAAAATCCCTTTCTTTTTCCGATTCTGTCCTCTCTCTTAACTTTGTTTCTGTTGTTGCCAATCTCTCCTTTTCTTTTTCCTCTGTCATAGCCACTTTCGCCTTTTTTTATCCCATGCATTTCTAATTGTTTCATTTGTAATTCAATTCTAGCACATTCTAATGATTCAGGCTGTGTCTCTGGCAAATTTAAATGCTGAACTATTGCTTGTATATTCTCCATCTTCCTCACCCCTTCAGACAAAGTTAACTGCAGTTGTCTCCCAAACCCAGGAGTTTTGTTTTAGTCCCCCTTTGTCATCAAGCCTGAGTAACTTCTTCCACACCTAGGAAAACTTTTGCAACTGAAAGAGCCATCTCCAGTCACTCCCTATTTAAACTGTACCACCTGAAAGAAAACATCTGTTACACACACTCACTGTAAATTCAATAATTCCAAGCCAAACAAGGAATTATACTTTTAAATCATGGTAAAGAGTCCCTAATTGTATTACGATCCCAGACCAGACCTCAATAGTGGTTAGGATACAGGTCAGAAACCCCAATACTTTATTTTAATTTTGTAACACTGTGAAGAAAGGGTACCTCGCTCCAGGAACGATTTCACGCAGAACAGGGATATGGTTTATTAAAACAAAACTTTATTACTAACCCGGTATTAACATATCTTCAACATCACACTGGGAAAAGCTTGCAATTACCTCTTAAACAATGCTAATCAATACAATTACACAATAATTCTTAACTGCTATCTTTATTTCAACTCAAACAACAAAACCATCTTAGATCCTAATCTACTTTTAAATAAAGTTAGCACTCAGGAATACTTGCTGTACAAAGATGTCTTGAATAGTCCACTTTGAGAAAGAGATCTTTTGAGACTGCTTGAAAGAAAGAGACCTGACCCCTGTCAGACTATTGCAGAATATCAGCTATATTTCTTCAGAAAACGTCTCTGCCTGCCTTCTAAAACTAAAACTAAATCTCTTTTTTTATTTTAATTTAAAGTGTAATTCTTTTGTTTTTCAATTAAGGGGCAATTTAGCATGACCAATCCACCTGCCTGCACATCTTTGGGTTATGTGCGTGAGATCCATGCAGACACATGCAAACTCATGACCCAGGGCCAGGATCGGACCCAGGTGCCCACCACTGTGAGGCAGCAGTGCTAATCACTATGCCATCTTTCCACCCTCACTAAAACTGAATCTCAACGTGACTGCTTCAACCCCTGGCTTGTCCCATTAACTACATCATCTCATCAAACTGAACACAATGGGCGGGATGCTCCATCCCGCCACAACACCTTTCTGGTACGGCAGGCCCCCGCCGGTGGCAGGATTCTCTGTTCCGCCAGCTGGCAAATGGGGTTTCCCATTATGGGCAGCCCAACGCCGTCGGGAAATGTCCAGGCGTGGGTGCGCTACCAGCGCAATGGAGAATCCGACAGCAGAGAATCCAGCCCTATTTAACTACTCCCCAGGGAACCCTCTTAATATAAACAAAAGTTAATCAGCCCAAAGTTTTATGATTGCGCTTCTGGCTCCCACAAAGCCTCGCTGTCTTGCAAACCAGGATTTTTAAAAACACTACTGCAGCAGTCATACACACACTAACCCAGGTTTTTAACCCTTACAGCACCAAATACCTATAATACAATGTATCTGAAATTCCTACATTCATCACACAGAAGAAAATAAATGATCCTCAGCTGGAATTATATTGCACATCAGATACTGGAACAGAAGCTGCATTTTCAATGGTCTATATGTTAAGTCCAGCAATGGAACATTTGTCCTCATCCGAAAACACTCTAAATTCAGATACCGACTGATGTCATTGCTGGGTCTTTAAAAAGAGCCGATAACCTAACCCTAACCCTAACCCTAACCCTGTACAATCCTAAATCACACGCATCCAGCTGTTTTTTAAGACCCACCAATCATTCCTTCACTAACATTTTTCAACCTCGTTTTCTCTCAATTCAAAAAGCCATTTTTTAAATGGTTCCTCAGAAATGGGTATAACTGGCCTTCCCTAATTACCCTTGAGAATTATTCCGACTCAATTGTCACAAGTCAACCACATTACTGTGGATCTGGAGTCACACATGTAGGCCAAACCACGTAAGAACAACAGATTTCCTTCCCTGATCATTTCAGGGTCACCATTACTGAAGCGTGCTTTCAATTCCAGAGTTTTGTTTGATTAATTAATCAGTTGCCACCAGATGCCATGGTGGGATTTGAGCCCAGGCACCCAGAGCATTAGCACGGGCCTCTGGATTACTTGTCCAGTGACTTTACCACTGCACCACTGTCTCCACAGCTGGATCTCATCCATGTGCCTCCTTTATAAGTCAATTGATTATTCACCCTATTTCCTGCCTTTTTCTTCCTTGTATTTTAATTTCACCACATTACCTCCACCGTTTTTGTGAAGCAGGAAAGGGAATCTCCAGATGTTGCCCAGACCGACAGTGTAACCGACCACTGAGAGCAAGTAGTCAGCTTTCAAAGCCCAGTTGCCTCGCTCTAAGTTCTCATCAACCCCAAAACGTCCAGATGATTCAAACTGAAGAGGAGGAAAGAAAATACAAGTTTGGGATGTTAAAGACAGACGGAGGACTGAAAATTTAACATTGCCAAGCTAAAGCTCCTGAAAAAGCCAACAGAAAGCTTCAAAAATAAAATCTGAAGCACGTCCACATCCCTCACCCTTCCTACTTGCGACCCAGAAAATACCGACTTCTTGAAGAGAGCTACACACAATCGAGTAGATAGAGGGCGAAGGGAATGAGACACATGCTCATTGAAACACTGGTTTCAGATTGATCCAAAATTCTGAACATAGAACCCAACAAAATAAGAGCAGAAGTAGGCCATTCGGCCCCTCGAACCTGCTCAGTAAGATTCAGATCATGGCTAATCTAAATCTAAACAAGAAACAAAAGACAGAGGGCTGGATTCTCCATTTCATTAGGGCGCGATTCTCCGCTGCCCACGACGAGTCGGAGAATAGTGGGAGGGCGTCCCTGACATTTTTCACGCCCTCCCGCTATTCTCCCCCCCACGGCCGCCCCACGACACGAATCGCTGCTCGCCATTTTTTACGGCAAACAGCGATTCGCCCCATGCCGATGGGCCGAGTTCCCAAGCCTTTACGGCCATTTTTATGGCAGCAAACACACCTGCTTTCTGCCGTCCTAAAAATGGCTGCAACATGCCCGTTCCGGGCATCCAGGGCCCCGATTGTCACGGCCGTAACGGACGCACTCTTTCTCCCTCCGCCACCCCGCAGGATCAGTCCGCGGGGCAGCCGAGGGAGATGAAGGCCCCGCGCATGCACAGGTTGGAGCCGTCCAACCCGCGCATGCGCGGCTGACGTCATCGCGCGCGTCAGCCGGCGTGACGCTTGGCGCGCGGACTTAGCGACGGTCGCTAAGGCCGCGATGCCGTGCTTCACGGGGCCCCGCTGCTAGCCCCGACGAGGGGGGGGAGAATCGGGTCCCAGGAGGGGGCGCGGAGGCTGCCGTGAAACTGGCCGTGTTTCACGGCAGCCTTTACGATGGGAGAAAAGGAAAACTCAGAAACAATCAGTCATGGATATGAGCAAGTCGTCTATTTCTTATTTCTGCCTCTGTTTTCCACATACCGTAAGCCGCCCAATTTATTGTTTCTCTTTTCCTTTTGCTTTTCTTTCCACTTTCTTTTGCCCTCTGTTCTCACTGAGTTTTTAATAATTCCAATTGTCTTAAACTAAAACTTCCTCCTTCAGGAAAGCCACACTCCTCCACCCACATTTTAACTTGACTCACCGAGTCTTGTCCATAATTAGTAACCATGTATCGTATATTAGGGCTATTTAAACTTACAGCATTTGTTTGTTTTTTCCCATTGCTATTACCCATGACCGGTCTCTTACCTGTGACCCAGACTCACAGCGACCTTATCCCTTCTGACTTGATTTTCCTCCGGAGGCTCTCGCAACGTAAGCGCGTCTGCTTAGGTGGCTTGGTTTTCCTAAACCAGCAAACTAATACCTATCGTTTAGGTATTTTTACAGGTCCAACCTGTTTGATAGATCCAAGTCTAAATCCACCCATCACTGTGAGACTGTTCACCACTGTCTATAATTAATAATAGAGCAATTCCTTGCCACAGATTTCAGTCCGGATCCCGGTGCTGAGATGACACAGTAATTCCTGGTCCTCTCACGCTGATGGCCAATTGAAGCGTTTGAGATGAGGTGAAAAGCCCTCAAGGCGTCAGCGCTAATGCCTCCCCGGAATCTCCTAGTGTCTGTCTCAAGCACGGGATCCCATCCTCGTCGCCAAGAACTGTGGTGGGAAAAAGGAAAACTCAGAAACAATCAGTCATGGATATGAGCAAGTCATTTATTTCTTACTCTGCAGAGGACGCATTCCTCTAACCACAGGAGAGAGAGGAAGGCGCCCCGAGCGCAGCAACCTTCAGTCTTTATACATTCAAAAGATAAGCAGGTTAAACACAGGCATTCATGTAGACAATGGCTGGATTTGCTTCTTACTAGTATTTCTCCATTCCATATAAGGAGTTGTTTTTCGCCTGGCTTTACTATCTCGTCCTTCATACAGCTGGCATATCAGTTTTGCAGTTACTCTCTCTAACCTTGCACACACACACACAAACAAACGCCTGCAGCTTTGGTTAATCACACTATTAAGCAGTTATTCAATATTAAGTATTAAAATTGTCCGTTACACCGCACATGGACCAATTCCGCTACCATTAAGGGGCTAGAACGGGTGCCACGTGGAACACTCGATTCCACTGAAAAATGGTGCAGGATACGCCGGGTTCGTGATCGACACTCGGGAGGCTGACAAGCTGCAGCCGCCCATTTACATTACACTCCCCACATTCATTTATCCCAGCCAAGAATATGGCACTGGTTATGCTGGAAGGTGCCCATACAGCTGATGGGTCGTCTGGGGCCAGTGGGCACCTGGGGGACATTTATGTGACACATAGCACCATCTTCCAAGTGGGCTGTTCGCAGCTACATGGTTATCTTGCCGGTTGTGGCAATGGTGCTCACGTCCAACCACCTGACCCCACAGCCCATCTCCAGGCCACCCCCCACACTCCCCCCAGCTCTGGAGCCACCCCCCCTGTCCCCCGCCCCTGGCCAGCGGCACAACTGTCAGAACACTATGGCCATGTTGGACACTTTCCATACCCCCTGGGCGTGATTCTCCGCACCCGCGGAAAATCACGAAGTCGGCCGTGAAAATGGACGAATTTGCCGACGGCCCGACACGGCCCCGTTCCCGAGGTATTCACGCCCGGGAAATGGGCTAGGAACGGGGCCGTGGCAATTATGTTCCAGATGACGTCGGAACGCTGCAACGCCACGAACACGCCCACGTGACGCCGCCCAACGTCGTAAAAAGGCGCGGGCGAGCACAGGAACGGGACGGGAAACATGTCGGAGCCACGGAGGGCAGCCCCAAGGTTTGCTGAGGCCGACATAGAAACGCTCCTCGATGAGGTGGAGCAGAGGAGGGGCATCATCTGCCCGAGAAGAGGGCATCGCCACCCTGCAAACGTGGTGCGCCAGGCCTGGCGAGAGGTGGCTGCTGCCGTCAGTGCTGTGGGGCAGACCCCTCGCTCTGGGGAGCAGTGCCGTAAAAAGCTGCACAACCTCACCAGGGCTGCCAGGGTAAGTGCCTAGTGGGTGCCCCCGGGTCACAACCATCCTTCCCCCCCCCCCTTTACTTAATCACCCACCTCCCCCCCTGGCACGGGGGGTGGAGGGGGATTGGGGCAGAGTGAGTGGAGAGTGGTTCACTAAGTAGTCACAGACCCAGCGCTCTGGCCCCCCTGGAGAGATGCAATGGTCTTGTTACAACTTGACCCCCAACCTGTGCCAGTATCTGAACAGCCTGCTGATACCTGCCGTATTGTAATGATCTACCTATGCCCCCTCCCCCAACAGGACAAGACTGCTCACAACACTCGTGAGCAGAACAAGACTGGAGGGGGTTTGCCCATTCTACACCCCCTCACCACGTTCGAGCAGAGGGCACTGGACCTTGTTGGGGGATCTGCCAACCGGGAGGTCGCGCAATGCGAGGTTGGCGGAGCTGCACCAAGTGAGACAACCCTGCATGACAAACACCCCCCCCCCTCCCCAATCCTCTGTCCCTTCACACCCTGCCCACTGGGACACCTTCCCCATCCTCTGTCCCTTCACACTATGCACACTGGGACACCTCCCCATCCTCTGTCCCTTCACACACCCTGCCCACTTGGACACCTCCCCCATCCTCTGTCCCTTCACACTCTGCCCACTGGAACACCTCCCCCATCCTCTGTCCCTTCACACCCTGCCCACTTGGACACTTCCCCCATCCTCTGTCCCTTCACACACCCTGCCCACTGGAACACCTCCCCCATCCTCTGTCCCTTCACACCCTGCTCACTTGGACACTTCCCCCATCCTCTGTCCCTTCAAACCCTGCCCACTGGGACCGTCCAGCGCCCGGCCGAACGTCTCTAAATAACCCGTTTCATTCTCTTCCCTAGGACGTGATGCCATACGACCAGGGCCGTCTGCCTCCAGGCGGAGATAGGCATCTGCCCCCATCTCAGCAGGTCATGGCCCAGTCGCAGCACGCCATGGCACAGTCACAGCAGTCGATGGCACAGTCCCAGCAGTCAGCCGCAGAGAAGCATCAACCGCCTGACACACATGCTGGATGGCGTCGTGCACTCACAGGTTGAGATCGCACAGTCCCTGGCGGGAATGTCTAACTCCCTGGACTCCGTCTCTGCAAACCTTCGGATCCTGGTGGATACCGTTGCAGGCCTCCAGGACTGGCAGCGCCAGGTGTCGGTGGTGCGACGGAGCACCTCCCCGCTCGCACCTCTGTCCCACAGTGAGGCCCGGGGGCCACCGGGCTCCCCGAGGGTGGAGGAGGTTTCGGGGCCCATCCCATTAACTCCATCACGGGACGTCCTGGAATGCTCGGCCTCCCCCCGTCCCATCCCTGGTGCATCGGGTGGGCAGCGGGCAAAGCAGGGTGGCACAACGTCACCCGAGACGCCCGCAGAGCAGCCTGGCCCATCAAGGCCGGGTCGCCCCAGGAAACGCTTGCCGAAGGAGAAATAAGGGGGCGATGCGCAGCAGTCCTCCTCCACTCCTGCTGTATCATCTGGGGATCACTTCGACGTAGTGGTAGGGCCCGTAAGGCAACAAAGAGAGACACAGAGTAAGTTGGCATGGGTGAAGGGCACAGTTTAGTTGTAGGGGCTAGGGCATTTGTAAATTATTGTTAACATTAAACGCACTGTTCCACCTTACTTGTAATACCGTGTGATTGTTCCACAGCCACAGGAATCGTGATGGTGACCGAGTGTCGCTGGGGTTGACGAGCGGTGAAACTTCGGTGCCGGGTGTGCAGTCCCTCCCCCCCTCCCCCCCCCTCTCCCTCATCCTCAACCCTCTCCCACAGCTAGCCCACGCGGGGACGTGATGGAGTGTCCGTGATGATCTCAGCGGCCACCAAGGTGGATGGTTCAGCTATTGCCATGGGTCAGACTCTCTCTAACGATTCTGAGCTCACAGCCCTTCGCAGAGCGGGCTGTCATCATTCCACATGGCACTGATCACACCCGCTGACACAGCCATCAATGCTGTGCTACACCGTTGTGCCGCAGTGGTAAGGGTAATGTCGAAGTGGATCAGTGTACATGGAGAGAGGGTGTGGGGTGGGGGGGGGGGGGGGGGGGGTGGCAGTTGTGTGTTGACCCTCTGCGCGACTGGCGATGCAGGTGGTGGTTTGGTGTTCAGCGGGGACATCGCATGCGACACGTGAACCGTGCTGCCACCAAGGCGTTGCGTGCCAGCCGTCCTCGCCGGGTCCGTCGTGCCGCCTCCTGGGCATCACCAGCACCTGGGTCGTGTCTGCGTGCTGCGCCCACCACTCCGCCAACCTCCTCCTCCAGCTCCTCCCCCTCCTCCCTCTCCTCCTCCTCCTCCTCTGTGCTGGCACCACTGCCACTGGCTTCTCCCTCCGCCTCCTGCAGCAGGTCATCTCCCCTCTGCATCGCGATGTTGTGCAGCGCACAGCAGACCACAACAATGCGAGCGACCCTGTCGGCCTGGTACTGCAGGGCCCCTCCTGAGCAGTCCAGGCACCTGAATCTCATCTTCAGAAGCCCAAGGCAGTGCTCCACCACACCCCTGGTTGCTGCATGGGCCTCGTTGTATCGGGTTTCCGCATTGGTCTGAGGCCTCCGTATAGGCGTCATCAGCTAAGACCTCAGCGGATAAGCCCTGTCGCCCAGCAACCAGCCCCTCAGCCGGGGGGGACATCCCTCAAACATCGCAGGGATGAACGACTGCGCCAGTATGTAGGAGTCGTGCACACTCCCTGGGAACCTTGCAGAGACGTTCATGATCCTCATGTGGGGGTCGCATACCACCTGGATATTCATGGAGTATGTCCCCCTTCTGTTTGTGAACACATCCCTGTCCCCTGCAGGCGGGCGCATGGGGATGTGAACACAATCGATTGCCCCCTGCACCCTCGGTATCCCGGTCACACTGGCAAATCCACGAGCTCGAGAATCTTGACTTGCTCGGTCCTCGGGAAAGGTGACGTAGCGATCGGCGATGGCATAGAGGGCGTCGGTCACATCACAGATGTACCGATGACTGGGAGATCCCCGCTCGGAGACTGGAAGGAGCCGGTCGCATAGATGTTAAGAGCGACCGTCACCTTGATGGCAACCGGGATCGCGTGTCCTCCCCCCGTTCCACGTGGGCCGAGGTGCGCCACGAGGTGACAGATATGTATCACCGTCCCCATACTCAGCCGGAGTCTCCTCCTGCAGGTGATGTCTGTCATTGTTAGGAAAGAGACCCGGGCACGGTACAGCCTCGGCCTCGGTCGTCGCCTCTGGCGCCGTGGCTGCACCCTCACTCTCTCCTCCTCCTCCTCCCCCGCATGCTGCTCTACGACTGGCAACTCCTCGGCCCTTCCCTCTGCTGCTGCAGCTGGCCCTGCATCCACTGCGGGTTGTGGCTGTGGACGCTGCTCCATCGCCAAATGCAGTACAGCGGCCCCAACCACTGCGCAGAACATAGCCGTTCTGTTCGCAGACATTGTGCTAACCTACAGAAGGGTGGTGGGGGCAGAGAAACGGGACATGTTAGACGGAGGTTAGTCTGCACCTCGGCAGCCGCTTGCCACCGGATACCTGTGTGTCCCGGTGGCCTGGTCGCGCTGCTGACACGCGGGCAGCCTAACCCCTGGTCACTTTCTGCATCCAACGGGCAGTTAACTACATCCTCCTCACCGGTGCGTCAGTGGCCTGTGGCCGTAAGCCACAGGGCAACCAGCGGCTGTGTCATCGTGACCGGCACGCCATGGCATGGTGGCAGACATTTTGTAACCGGGGTTGGACGAGTCACTCGCTCACTCTCTCCCTACCCCCCCACTCCCACTCCCCCCTCAGTCTCCCACTCCCCCTCAGTCTCCCACACTCACCCCCCTCAGTCTCCCACTCCCCCCCCAGTGTCCCACTTCCCCCCTCAGTCTCCCACTCCCCCCTCAGTCTGCCACACTCCCCCCCACAGTCTCCCCACTCCCCCCTCAGTCTCCCCCACTCCCCCCTCCTTCTCCCACTCCCCCCTCAGTCTCCCCCACTCACCCCCTCCGTCTCCCACACTACCCCCTCAGTCTCTCACTCCCCCAGTCTCCCCCACTCCCCCCTCCATCTCCCACACTCCCCCTCAGTCTCCCACACTCCCCCCTCCGTCTACCACTCTCCCCCCCTCAGTGTCCCCCACTCCCCCCCTCAGTCTCCCCCACTCCCCCCCTCCATCTCCCATACCCCCTCCCCGCTCTGGACCCCCCTCCCGTTCTCGGGGATGCCTTCCCCGTTGTGGCCAGACTCCAGCGGTGCACTGAGCTGTGCGCTGAGCGGTGTGCTCACCTACTCGAACCTCTCATCAGCCAGCACGACTGGTTGACGAACTTGAAAAGCAGGTGTGTTGGCCGGCGTGAAAACATTGCGTGATGACGTCGGGACTTCGGCCCATCTGGGCCGGAGAATAGCGGGGGGCCAAAAAGTCGGGCTTCTGGTCGTGTCGGGGGGTCTGTCGAGGCCTTTGCCGGGAATGCCAACGTGTAGTTTGTGCGGGGTTCGGAGAATAGCGGGAGGGCGTCGGACCGGCGTCGCCGTGAAAATTGGCACGGCCCGCTATTCTCCGAACCGGTGTGAGAGCGGAAAATCGCGCCCCCTCTCTCCCTCAGCAGCCACCACGCCGGTTTAACGATTTTTAAAAGCACAAATGAACCACGCCATCCGGAACTCAGCCCGTCGGAGGCAGAGAATTGCGGAGGCCCTGCAGAGTACTGGGTTGGGCCCGCTAATGATATGCAAACGGTGCCTACTGTACATGCGGAGTGAAATGCGGAGTGACACCGTTCTAAAGGTAATGGAAAATCATCTATCCTCCGCCAAATTGCATTTCCTGATTTTGGCGTTGGCGAATGGAGAATTCCACCCAGAGAATTTCAGTCCACAGCAGTGGGAAATTACAAATCTTTGAACCTATTGGCATGCTAAAACTTCAAAGGAGTTTGAGTGGGGTAGGCCTTCTCAGAAAATAAAATCCTTTGTGTGGAATGAGTGACCATGTGATGACACGGCTACAAAAAAGGTCACATGTGGGAGCATTCCCGGGAGTGTAGGCAGAGTGCAAGCATGATGTAGCTACTAAGCAAGTGAATAAACTATTATAGGTTTTTTTTTAAAATCATTTTTTACGGGATGTAGGCATCTCTGGTTAGGCCAGCACTGATTGCCCAATCCTGGTTGCCCTTCAGAAAGTGGTAGTTAGCTGTCTGCTGGAACTGCTGCAATCCCTGAGGTGTAGGCACACCCACAGTGCTGTTGGTGAGGAAGTTCCAGGATTTTTCCCCAGTGACAGTGAAAGAAGGGTCATATATTTCCAAGTCGGGGTGGTGAGTTACTTGGAGGGGAACCCCCAGGTGGTGGGATTCTCCGGTATATGCTGCTCTTGTCCTTCTATATGGTAGTGGTCATGGATTTGGAAGGTGCTGTCTAAGGAACCTTGGTGAGTTACTGCAGTGCATCTTGTCCTTGTTGTCTGCATTTCAGGAACCTAACACGTTTACATGGTGTCAGGAATTGGCAGTATGGCATAAGGACCTTGCAGTATTGGCTCCCTTGCCTTTGATGAAAATGCTGCAGATAGTTGTGAAATGTTTGAAAAAGAGTGGCATATTTACTGCAGTGCTGCATTGTCTCACAGATCAGAAAAGGTACAAGCTTACACCTTGTTTTGTTACCTGTGTGGCAGGTAACATGTGCTACTCAATCCTTGGTTAGTGATGAGGTATTCTGAATCCGGATGAAGAAGATTCGAACTCTTCCAGTAGTAACAAAAGGTTTATTGAGTAACTACAACAATATTTACATGAGTTCTTTACTTTAACTTTGATACTAGTGATAAGGTTAACAAGATCTACCTATGGTAACTATCCGTAACTCCACTGGCCATCTAAACTAGTCTGCTGTTGCTATAATCACAGTGCACCCAAGAGAGAGAGAGAGACTCAACGTGGCTGCCTTTTATACCCCTGTTGGTCTGGCCCACTGGTGATCATGTGGTGCTACTGATTATACATTAACCCTTTGTTTACATGCACACATAGAGATCACGTGGCAAAACTTGGTTCTAACTCCACCTACAAGTTTGCTGACGATACGACCATAGTGGGCCGGATCTCGAATAACGATGAGTCCGAATACAGGAGGGAGATAGAGAATCTAGTGGAGTGGTGCAACGACAACAATCTCTCCCTCAATGCCAGCAAAACTAAAGAGCTGGTCATCGACTTCAGGAAGCAAAGTACTGTACACACCCCTGTCAGCATCAACAGGGCCGAGGTGGAGATGGTTAGCAGTTTCAAATTCCTCGGGATGCACATCACCAAAACTCTGTCCTGGTCCACTCACGTCGACGCTATCACCAAGAAAGCACAACAGCGCCTATACTTCCTCAGGAAACTAAGGAAATTAGGCCAGATGGCCTACTCCTGCTCCTAGTTCTTATGTCCACATTAACCCTTACCAACTTTTACAGATGCACTATAGAAAGCATCCTATCGGGCTGCATCACAGCCTGGTATGGCAACTGCTCGGCCCAGGACCGCAAGGAACTTCAGAGAGTCGTGAATACCACCCAGTCCATCACACGAACCTGCCTCCCATCCATGGACTCCATCTACACCTCCCGCTGCCGGGGGAAAGCGGGCAGCATAATCAAGGATCCCTCCCACCCGGCTTACTCACTTTTCCAACTTCTTCCATCGGGCAGGAGATACAGAAGTCTGAGGACACGCACGAACAGACTCAAAAACAGCTTCTTCCCCACTGTCACCAGACTCCTAAATGACCCTCTTACTGACTGACCTCATTAACAACACACCCTGTATGCTTCAACTGATGGCAATGCTTATGTAGTTACATTGTATATCTTCTGTTGCCCTATTATGTATTCTCATGTATTTTCTTGTATTTTCTTGAATTTAGTTTAATTCGCTTTTCTTCCATGTACTGAATGATCTGTTGAGCTGCTTGCAGAAAAATACTTTTCACTGTACCTCGGTACACGTGACAATAAACAAATCCAATCCAATCCTTATTAAGCGTAGCGAGCACTGAGGCCATCAAAAAAATTCGAGTTGTTTGTTTCCCAGTTGTGGGAAGAAAAAGAGGACCCCAAAATAATCCTAAAAAAAGTTGAGAATATCTATCTTCTGGTAAAAAAATATAATCCTCGACAGACACGCATTTGATTCAACAAACCAAAGAGCAGATCAATCAATACAATCTTATACGACCAACCCAGCGACCTTGACTAAGAAATATGCATTTGGAACTCTCACTGCTGAACTAATCAGAGATCAAATGCTTTGTCAAATTCACAATGAGATCATACGCAGGGGTTGCTACGTGAGAAAGACCGAATATTACAAACTGTATCTGCATGTTAAGCAATCAGAAAAAAAGAAACCGAGATTTTAGGCAGGAAACAGAAGTATTCGCAGTAGAGGATACGCCCTGCGCCAACTGCAGTAGCCAGCACCCTCAGAACAGAACAGTTTGTTTGCATATGGCAAATGATGCAGAAAATGTGGGAAATGGAATCACTTCGCTAAATGCTGCAAATCAAAAACACAGCAGGCTTCCTCTGCCACAGCAGCGTGGCAGCTGGTTGGTCCTCCAGGGATAAGAGAGTCAGTAAGGGGAACGGACTGGAGCTCAACTAAAGAAGCAAAGCTACAGAGTCTCCAACAATACTCTATTGTGAGAGTGTGGACACTGTCACATAAAAGAGTGAGGCCCTCACCACCCTCAGCATGATTTACAGGAATGCAAGTCTGGAGCAAAGTGGAACTAGACCCTTATGCAGCACCACACCCCAGTACCCAGGTAGACGTTGTGGCTCATGGCGAACAAACTATCCACACAAGGGGGGTCACTATTTGACAAGCCGGGTCTGTGCGCAGCCGGCCCCATGTTGCATGGCGCGGCCGCTGCAGGCCGCCATCATGCGCATGCACGGCCACTTACTCGACAATTCTCAAGCCATACCGGCAGCTAGAGCCGGGTGCACTATGCTGTCTGCTAGCCCCCCCCCCCCCACCAAACGGAGGATCGGTGTCCGTTTTGCTCCGATGTTTTGGACGTAAAACGCCACCGTTCCCACACTGGTGTCAGGACATAGCCTGAAAATCAGATAACCAGCCCTGTATGTCGAACATTCCAGAAAGGAAGCCACAATTCGCAGAGTTCAGCACATTCATTTATGGTCAATGAAGCTGTTAATGTGAGAAACTTCAGTAGTGGATCAAGTTGGATCCCCAGAATTATGGTGCGAATTATATTCGCCGGGTCGGAGAATCGGCGAGGGCAACGTGAATCCCGAACCCGCCGGCTGCCGAATTCTCCGGCGCTGGTGTTTTTGCGGGGACGGGCATCGTGCTTGCTGGTCGACGGCTGCTGGCAGCAGCCCCCCGGCAATTCTCTGGCCCGCGATGGACCGAGTGGCCGCCCATTTCCGGGGCTCCCGCCGGCATAAATCACAACAGGTCCTTAATGGCGGGACCTGGCTCCATGGGCGGGCTGTAGAGTCCTCGGTGGGGGAGTGGGGGGGGGGGGGGGATCTGGCCCCGGGAGTGCCCCCTCGGTGGCCTGGCCCGTGATTGGGGCCCACCGATCCGTGGGCGGGCCAGTGCCGTGGGGACAGTATTTCCCTCCGCACCAACCGCTGTCAACCTCCGCCATGGCCAGTGCGGAGAAGAACCCCCCCCTGCTCCTGCGTTGGGATGACGCCAGCACACGCTGGCGCTCCCGCACATGCGCCAACTCGTGCCGGCCAGTGGATCCCTCGGCGCCAGTTGATGTAGTTGATGTCAACCCTAGGGACGCATCCCAGACAACAGGTTTGTGTTGCTCAACAAGAGTCAGGAACAACCTCCCACCCCCTCTCCCCCACCCAAAGACTTGATTTTTAATTGTTCAACTCATATATATAAAGTTGAATTTGAATTTAGGTATGACTAAATTACTTTTGATGTTTTTGGAATGGAGTTAAAGGGGGAGGGATATGGTGATTGTCACTTAAAGGGAAACACAGCTGAGTAAGGGTCACCTAGCCTCAGTGACAAATCGAGACTCAGAGTGGGGAATCACCCCAATGGGGGGGTTTCCACCGAAGCAGAGGTATTTTGGAATTAGTTGCAAACATGCTCTACATGACATGTTAATAAATCGCTTTCTGTTCACAAATGAAGTCTCTAAAAGTGCATCATTGCAACGCCTAAAGTTAAATATGACTTCTTCAGAACTGAAAGGAGGTCGGAATACGCTGTTAAAAGTGGGGAGTGGGAGGGGGAAGAACAAAAGAGATAGTTTAGGAAAGGGAGAATGGTGGGAGAGCTTAAATGACAAAGGCATCATGGAACAAAAAGCAAAGAGAGTGGTGTTGGTTGTAGTAAAGAAACAAAGCATTGTTCAGGAGTTAGCAGAATAACAAACAGCTCCATCCAAAAGCAAAAAGATGACAAACAAGATTCGGACCCGCACATGCCAAAATGAGTCATAGAAGAATAGTCATTTCAACTCAAAATGTTAACTCTGTTTCTCTCTCCACAGATGCTGACAGACCTGCTGAGGTTTTCCAGCGCTTCGAGCAAGCACAGTATTTTGCTTTTGCTTGGAATCTTCCTGTAAGGAGTCACTTCTCAGCATTTTGGAGGCCAAGACACAAGATTTGGATGCCTAGGCCCACATTTCTAGTGTTATGGGTACAGTTTCAGATGCAAAATGATGTCTGCATCACCAGGGCTGGCCACACCCAAATAGCAAAAATCTGGGAAGCATGGCATTGCGAGCACATGCTGGAAGTATGCAGAGAAGGCAAGTTCTGGCATCAGTCAGCATGAAACACTGATTTGAAACCAGCGATTGACATATCCAACCTCACAGAGCTAAAAAAAATCCATTCATCAGCAGAAAGGATTCCTCCAGAGTTAAGACAAGGATCATCGACTATTTATAGGATAGTTGATGCTTGATTTCCCCTGGCTGTTGCTAAGTCAATACACTTGTTTGATGGTTTGCAGCGTTATTTAAAGTCGGCAAAGTTTACATGCAGTGTTGTGGCAAATGGTGAAAGTCATGGTTCTGATTTTAGGAGTGCTCCAGGAGCCTTTGCTCCCAGTCATGGGTGCAAATTGTTTCCATCCCTCTTTTGGCTGCAGGGTGAGGGAGAATGAGAGGAAGTGATACAGAGGAGGACATGCTGCGCAAAGAGGGAGGAGGAGGCGGGGGAGGAGTGTTCTCACCAGGAGACCAGCCTGGTTAGTGACTATTCACCCTCACTCACCCTTTGCAAGCAACAGTTTATGTGAGCTCTCCACTCCACTCAGTAGATGCTCACTGAAATTTGCACCCTCTTGCAAGTAGACCTGCAGCCGCAGAGTAGGGTGAGGACATCATTGACGATGACTGTGAAGGTAATGATGGGGTAATGAATTCCTTCTCGTTGGGCTCTTTCCAGGCTGGATCAGGGATCTCTCTGACCCATTGCAGTTTACCATCCAGTGTTGTATGACGCTCTGTATTTGAAGAGAGGAGAATGCATTTTTTCTTTTCTTTCCAGACAGAATCAGATGGATTGTACAAGTGACTTCACCAGGGTACTGGGCTTCCCATAGTGCAGGTTGTCACTGACTGCATCCACATAGTTTTGCAGGCACTGCATGAAAAAGCAAAGATGTACAGCAAGCACAAAGAATTTCACTCCTTCAATGCCCAGCTGGTGTGCAACCACATTCAGCACATCATCATACCAATGTCTTCTAGTCATGACGCCTTCACTCTGTGCCAGTCCATTGTACCATCAGTATGCGTATCACCACGAGAGAACAGAGGGTGGCTTCTGGGTAACGAGGGGTATCTGCTGATCACTGCCTCGTGACTCCAGCGTGCAACCTACCCACACAGGGACAGCATATGGACAATGAGAACCATACTGGCACACAGAGTGTGATCGAGCAGAACAATGGGGTTTGGGTTTCACTGCCTGGAGGAGCTGCACTACCCGTCAGAGAGTGTTCCATGATTCATCAAGGTCCACTGCATCCTGCACAACCTCACCTCCATGAGGGCACAGCCCTTATCACCGGGGATACAGTGAGAGGCAGCGAATGAGAAACCACAGGAGAATATCCCTGAGCAATATAAAGTTCTGTTGCTATGGCAATGAGAAAGTGTGGCATGGCAGAATTAGTCAACAGCCCAGCATTGCATAAGATTTGCATTTGACTTGTGGCATTTGAAAATGACACTGAATTACGAATAAATCAAAATCCAGTTTTTCAGCAGCTCGAAGGGACTGAAAGTCTCTTAAAGCAACAGATTAAACTATAGAAAAACGTGTTGCATAATACTGGAAAACAAACATATCACCTTCAAAGGATTGCTTCAAAATCCTTTTCCCGATCTTCGAGTCTGTCCACAGTTTCACTGCCCATTATGCTCTCCAACCTAATAATCCTGTCCACAGCTTTTCCTGTTCTTTTTTTTAAATAAATTTAGAGGACCCAATCCTATTTTTCCAATTAAAGGAACGATTTAGCTAAGCCAATCCATCTACTCTGCACATCTTTGGGTTGTGGGGGTGAGACCCACGCAGGCAGGGGGAGAATGTGCAAGCTCTACACAGACAGTGACTCAGGACCGCGATCGAACCCGGGTCCTCAGCGCTGTGAGGCAGCAGTGCTAACCACTGCGCCACCATGCCGCCCAGCTTTTCCTGTTCAAACTCCGGCCTGCAGCGCACTCGCCAACTCCTTCCACTTTACTAACAAGCATTCACGGAGAAACCAGCAACCATCTTGTCCACACTATGGACCTGCTCCCTTTGCCTCATCAAAACTTACTTCTTGGACAAAGACTTCAGCCACTCATCCAATCTCCCTCTCTAGAAATTCCTGACTCGCAAATAGTTTTTTTCAATTGTGGGATATGGGCATTGTTGGCTACGCCCGTCCCCTCTAATAGCTCGATATAAATGTCGTGCTGAGTAAAATTTCTCTGCCTGCTTCTTTAAACTAAACCTTGGCTTAGTTTCTAGACTCTATCTAGATGTTTTTCTCGTGCTGCATGCTAACAATCTCTCCTGCAAATGAATCTTTTGCCCGATGTGACTTTAGGTACACAATCAAGTGTCACAATTGAAGAGTTAAATAGCATCTCTTGTCGCTGGATTTTGCTGTTTCGATTTGAGATTTGTTTCTTCACATGGAATGTCCGTGCCATGCATGTGTGTGCCCCATCCCTAATTGTCATTTCAGAGGTCATTTAAGAGTCAAACACGTTGCTGTAGGTCTAGCCAGATCAGATAAGGATGACAGATTGCCCTCCCTAAAGGGCATTAAAGAACTAGATGGGTTTTTACAACCATCAATGCGAGTTTCATCCAGGTTTTTATTATTTCTGGCTTCCATGGCAGGATTTGAACCGGTCACCCCTCGGCATTAGCCTGGATCTCTAATTTACTAGACTAGTGACACAACACCACCGACTCCCCACAAAGTTATCAAACCTCTTGCCATCTTGACTTCAGAAAATGGACAGTGGGACAATCTAAGAATGAGGAAATTTTAGTAAAAAATCAACAGGAATGTGTGCACTCTAGTACCCTGGGCAGCAGGGTAGCATGGTGGTTAGCATAAATGCTTCACAGCTCCAGGGTCCCAGGTTCGATTCCCGGCTGGGTCACTGTCTGTGTGGAGTCTGCACGTCCTCCCACTGTGTGCGTGGGTTTCCTCCGGGTGCTCCGGTTTCCTCCCACAGTCCAAAGATGTGCGGGTTAGGTGGATTGGCCATGCTAAATTGACCGTAGTGTCCTAATAGTAAGGTTAAGGGGGGGTTGTTGGGTTACGGGTATAGGGTGGATACGTGGGTTTGAGTAGGGCGATCATGGCTCGGCACAACATTGAGGGCCGAAGGGCCTGTTCTGTGCTGTACTGTTCTATGTTCTATTTTCTAAGTACCACCCACCGCTCCCGCCTCAGACAGAATCAAACAGGTCTCTGTTCCGGCTCATAAGAACATAAGAACATAAGAACTAGGAGCAGGAGTAGGCCATCTGGCCCCTCGAGCTTGCTCCGCCATTCAATGAGATCATGGCTGATCTTTTATGGACTCAGCTCCACTTTCCGGCCCGAACACCATAACCCTTAATCCCTTTATTCTTCAAAAAACTGTCTATCTTGACCTTAAAAACATATAATGAAGGAGCATCAACTGCTTCACTGGGCAAGGAATTCCATAGATTCACAACCCTTTGGATGAAGAAGTTCCTCCTAAACTCAGTCCTAAATCTACTTCCCCTTATTTTGAGGCTATGCCCCCTAGTTCTGCTGTCACCCGCCAGTGGAAACAACCTGCCCGCATCTATCCTATCTATTCCCTTCATAATTTTAAATGTTTCTATAAGATCCCCCCTCATCCTTCTAAATTCCAACGAGTACAGTCCCAGTCTACTCAACCTCTCCTCATAATCCAACCCCTTCAGCTCTGGGATTAACCTAGTGAATCTCCTCTGCACTCCCTCCAGTGCCAGTACGTCCTTTCTCAAGTAAGGAGACCAAAACTGAACACAATACTCCAGGTGTGGCCGCACTAACACCTTATACAATTGCAACATAACCTCCCTAGTCTTAAACTCCATCCCTCTAGCAATGAAGGACAAAATTCCATTTGCCTTCTTAATCACCTGTTGCACTTGTAAACCAACCTTCTGTGACTCATGCACTAGCACACCCAAGTCTCTCTGAACAGCGGCATGCTTTAATATTTTATCGTTTAAATAATAATCCCGTTTGCTGTTATTCCTACCAAAATGGATAACCTCACATTTGTCAACATTGTATTCCATCTGCCAGACCCGAGCCCATTCACTTACCTATCCAAATCCCTCTGCAGACTTCCAGTATCCTCTGCACTTTTCACTTTACCACTCATCTTAGTGTCATCTGCAAACTTGGACACATTGCCCTTGGTCCCCAACTCCAAATCATCAATGTAAATTGTGAACAATTGTGGGCCCAACACGGATCCCTGAGGGACACCACTAGCTACTGATTGCCAACCAGAGAAACACCCATTTATCCCAACTCTTTGCTTTCTATTAATTAACCAATCCTCTATCCATGCTACTACTTTATCCTTAATGCCATGCACCTTTATCTTATGCAGCAACCTTTTGTGTGGCACCTTGTCAAAGGCTTTCTGGAAATCCAGATATACCACATCCATCGGCTCCCCGTTATCTACTGCACTGGTAATGTCCTCAAAAAATTCCACTAAATTAGTTAGGCATGACCTGCCTTTAACGAACCCATGCTGCGTCTGCCCAATGGGACAATTTCTATCCAGATGCCTCGCAATTTCTTCCTTGATGATAGATTCCAGCATCTTCCCTATTACCGAAGTTAAACTCACTGGCCTATAATTTCCTGCTTTCTGCCTACCTCCTTTTTTAAACAGTGGCATCACGTTTGCTAATTTCCAATCCACCGGGACCACCCCAGAGTCTAGTGAATTTCGGTAAATTATCACTAGTGCATCTGCAATTTCCCTAGCCATCTCTTTTAGCACTCTGGGATGCATTCCATCAGGGCCAGGAGACTTGTCTACCTTTAGCCCCATTAACTTGCCCATCACTCCCTCCTTAGTGATAACAATCCTCTCAAGGTCCTCACCTGTCATAGCCTCATTTCTATCAGTCGCTGGCATGTTATTTGTGTCTTCCACTGTGAAGACCGACCCAAAAAACCTGTTCAGTTCCTCAGCCATTTCCTCATTTCCATTATTAAAACTCCCTTCTCATCCTCTAAAGGACCAATATTTACCTTAGCCACTCTTTTTTGTCTTATATATTTGTAAAAACTTTTACTGTCTGTTTTTATATTCTGAGCAAGTTTACTCTCATACTCTATCTTACTCTTCTTTATAGCTTTTTTAGTAGCTTTCTGTTGCCCCCTAAAGATTTCCCAGTCCTCTAATCTCCCAGCACTCTTTGCCACTTTATATGCTTTTTCCTTCAATTTGATACTCTCCCTTATTTCCTTAGATATCCACGGTCGATTTTCCCTCTTTCTTCCGTCCTTCCGTCCTTCATCTCTAACCTCCATCCTCAGCAAAGTCTTTAACTGTGGTGGTCACCTCGAAAATTTGTAATCGCCTTACTTGTAACTCCATGTTTGAACCCCCTAAGCACGTACCCCATCCCGAGCTTTGAATAGAAACAGCCTGTCATCAATGATGCACCATCCTTTCTCACTCTTCTCAATTTCTGCAGCCATTGAGACAATTGATCACATAATTTACCTTTTGCACCTCTCCTCCATTGTCCACCTGACTGGGAATGACCTTTGCCTTCTCTTGCCATGGCTTCTCTTCCCCCCTAATTATATCTAGAGTCCCTCAAGTTTCTATCCGTTGCCTGCTTACATTTACCATCTATATGATGCACCTCAGAAACATCAGCCAAACACAGGTCAGATTCCAAGGTCTACCTTAGCACCATCTCTATTGTCCTCCACTGCCTCAGTATTACCAGACTGCTTATCTGAGCCACACTTTATTCAAACATTGCCTCCTCTCTGAGCCCAAGCTGATTCTCGTCTAATTTCTGCTCCACTCTAAAGATCATTCATCTCCGCCCCTGAAAGCGTCTACCTGAGTCCTTACCTCAGCTAATCTGAGACTGGAACCCACATCCAGGCTTTTGTAACCAGTATGCCAACTATTTCAACACTCTCCTGACTGGCTTCCCATCTTTCACTGTCCATAAAGCTGAGCTCATTTGAAGCTCTGCTGCCTGTAAACTAATCCGCACATCCATCAAACATGTGCAGTCTGACTTACATTGATGTACTTGGAGCCAATGGCTCAAATCTTTTTAAATGTAATCCTTCAGTTCACAGCAGTCAATAGTGGTACAGTGGCTATCCACAGCATGAGGAACACAAGTTCAAGTTTGGCCTTGGGTGACTGTGTGGGATTTGCACTTTCTCCCCGTGTCTGTGCGTGTTTCCTCCAGGTGCTCCAGCTTCCATCCACAGTCATGTTAGGTTGATTGGCCATACTAAATTGCCCCTTAGTGTCCAACGATGCACAGGTTAGGTGGGGTTATGGGGGTCGGGCAGGGGAGTGGGCCTAGATAGGATGCTCTTTCAGAGTCAGTACAGACTCAATGGGCCTGTACTGTAGGAATGATGTAGCTCTGTGGCCTAGCCCTCCCTATCTCTATGGAATCTCAGTGATTTTCTAGCTCTTGCCTCGTGTGCTTCTTTCACTTTTTTTCACCCCACCATTAGCTGCCGTGCCGTCATTTGTCTAGCCTCAAGTTATGGAATTCCCTCTCTAGTCCTCACTAATTCTCTTCTAAGATCCCCATGAATAACCATCTCTCTAACCAAACCTTGTGTCAGTCCCATACCCCAACAACTTCCTTAACTCAGTGTCATTTTGTGTTTGTTGGTCTGACAACACTCCTGTGAAGCATCTTGGGAAGTTTTCCTCACATTAAAGGCATTGCATAAATGTTGTTACTCTAATATTGTGCTTATCATTTTCCGCAGACATCATTGTTTTTGTATAAGATGGAATAATAGAGTAATGAGGTTTGACACTGAATAGAAAATTATCTGATCGAGTAAACAAAAAAACGACTTCGAAATTCTCCTCCCCAGACTTCTCGACAATAATCACTGCTTGTGCTTCTGTACAAGGTGTACTTCTAATTGAGGTCAGGTGACCTGACACTTCAATGTTGTGCAGAAGACCGTGATGGCAAAGTTTAGGTAGGAATAATGAAGCGTGTTGAGTGAGACTTTAGAGTTGGCCAATTTTTTAATATTCTTTATTGTCACAAGCAGGCTTATATTAACAATGAGGCTGCAATGAGGTTACTGTGAAAAGCTCCTAGTCGCCACATTCCGGCAGCTGTTCACGGATACACGGAGGGAGAATTCAGATTGTCCAAATTACCTAACAGCACGTCTTTCGGGACTTGTGGGAGGAAACTGAAGCACCTGGAGGAAACCCACGCAGTCACGGGAAGAACGTGCAGACTCCGCACAGACAGTGTTCCAAGCCAGAAATCGAACCTGGGACCCTGTGAAGTAACAGTGCTAACCACTGTGCGGCCATGCCACCCATTTTGGCATGGATTCAGAGTTTTAAATGCTGATTGGCTGCAGAAAGTACAGACGGTTAGTTAAAATGTAAAAATGACAGCATACAATATTTTAAGAACACTCGAGGTCCTCTGACCGCTAATTAGAACATTGGGGCAAGGAGTAGACCATTCGTCCCACCGAGCCTGCTCTGTTATTCAATAATGTCGCCGCTGTCCTTCAACAGAAATTCCCCTTTCACACCCTGTCCCCAAATCACTGGATTCTCTCAATGCCCCAAAATCTTTGGATCTCAACCTTGAACATACTCATCAATTGAACATCTGCCATCCTTTGGGATGGAGAATTCCAGAGATTCCTAATCCTCTGAGTGAAGAAATTTCTTCCCACCTCCGTCCTCATTGATCAATTCCTTATGCTGAGAATTTCACCCCTAATTCTAGAGTCCCCAGCCAGGGCAGACATCCCTTTCAACTCTGTCAAGTCCTTTAAAGAATTTTGTAATATTCCAATGCGATCGCCTCTCCATCCTTCTGTACTCCAGAGAATTCAGGCCCAGTCTACTCAAATATTCCTCCTTGGGCAGCTCTGTCATTCCAGCTATCAATCTAAAAATTATACAAAGGCTGAATGATTTTACACTGGTGTAAGATTCTTGCAGCAATATCACACAGAACAATTTCCATTTAGCATTACACAGTAAATAGACCCATCAGTCCTCATCCATCACTTTGAAAAAAGATTAACTTCAAGATGATTGCCACAGGAACACAACTGAAGAAAACCATATCAAATTCCCCATCTCACTGACTAGTTATGAAGTTCTACGCTAATTCGCTTAGGCATTTTGTTAAAATTACTCACGTCGATTTGATCTTCTGATTGTCCTTTCGGAAAAATTCCTGAGAAAGACAGAAAGCTCCTCAACATTTTTTTTTAAAGAAGTGAAGAACGTTACTCAGAAAGGAAATCGATTGGTGCCCACACCAATTGCCTGCTTTGCCTACCAGGCCCTTCCCCTCAGACTACTAACTGCTGAGCTGATCAGAAGAATCCAAACTGTGCCAGAAAAAAATGAAAACTTCTCTCATGTAATGTTTGCTATCTCAGGACTGGGTCCTTCACGTCTCATGCAGCAATTAACAGTAAATGGAAAATGAAAACCAAAAGCGGAGGAGGAGACTGACACCACCTCTGCCACGTTCTTCAGAGGAAAATCCAATTTTAAATAACAACATATCGCTAGGGTGATTAAAAAAAAAACTCCCCAAAAAACATCAGAGAGGTGATGAAGAGTACAACAAAAACGCTCTGTTCCTGGGACTTAATGCAGTGGCGTCTGTCCATAAACAGTTGGCTTAAAAGTCAGGGCATCACGGTTGAAGATTAGAACGTTGGTGTTTGAAATTGGAAGGTTGATGTTTGAAATGAGGGTGTTCCAGGGGCTGTTCTACTGTTCTGGGCAGGGAAGTCTAAAAGATTGAGTTCAGGGCATCCGGGGACCTGCACAACTTGGTTGACCAAAGGGTGAAAGGCAGCAGAATAAGTGAGACACAAAATCTTTGGTCAAGGTGCTCAAAATAAAGTTGATAGCAGGGTGATTCTCTGCAAGAGTCCCAAAAGAGACAAGGATCAGCATCTCTGGGGTGGTGTGAATCTCCCTCGTCATCTGGCACCACAACCCACGAGGAATATTTAAGGGGTTTGGGTGGGGTTGAGGATTAGGGTTAGAATTAGAGTCAAAGGACTTGATACTAAACCGCGGACCCACGGCAAGTTGTGGAGGAGGGAGAATTCCCTTATTAATCATGTGAATGGTGATTTAGCAAGCAGACAGGAGCACAAATGCACCTCTTTCTGTTTAAAAAGGGGTCAGGTATTCGTGTCCGAGTGACTCACTAAAGAGAGGTGGGTTCATTTCGACCTGTTCAAATCAGCCTCCTATCTCGAGGTTTTGAGCTGAATTTGGAATTACTAGTTGCTGTACAGTTTCCCAGGGTTCGGAAACTCGGTGAGATTGACTGGCACTTGAGCAAGGTGATTCAAGGCCAAGAGTTGCTATCAGCCTGAAAGTTCAGTGTGCAAAACTGCTACCTCAATTTCCTTTGGGGCACAGTTTGGTTCATGTTCTCTCTGTGGGGAGGTGGTCATGGCTGCACTTAATTTGAACGAGAAAGAATATGGGGGGCGATTCTCCGAGCCCCGCGTCGGGCCGGAGAATCGGAGCAACCGCGCCACGATGCCCCGACGCTGGCGCGCGATTCTCCGAATTGGGGAGAATCGCCGCCATTTGCGCCGGCTCATTTAACGCGGTGTTGGCCGCGGGCCGCTGGATTCGGAGGGGCTGCTGATTCTCCAGCCCCGATGGACCGAGCGGCCGCTCCGACACGACAGAGTCCCGCCGGCGCCATTCACCCTTGGTCGCTGCAGGCGGGAACTCTGCAGGAATGCTCGGGGGGGGATGGACGGCCTGTGAGGGGGGGGGGGAGCTCTTTCACCGGGGGAGCCTCCAATGGTGTCTGGCCCACGATCGGGGCCCACCAATCGGTTGGCCTGCCTCTCTGTTGGAGGGCCTCCTTTCCTCCGCCGGCAATGTTATAGCCCTGCGGCATTGTTGTGCGGGGCAACCTGGGGGAGGACGGACACTGCGCTTGCACTAGTTGGCGCCTGCCCAACTGCGCATGCGCGGAACCCAAGGCACCGCGTATTTTATGCGGCGCCGGGTCTCTGACGCCGCGCCGAGGCCTTGTCCCCGCAAATCGCGCCACGCCCCTGCCAGCCCCTCGTAGACCCCAGAATGGGGGTCTAGGAATGGGCGGCAACGCCGGAGTAAAACACTCTGGTTTTTACTCCGGCGTCGGTACTTAGACTCCCGTTGGGAGAATCCCGCCCATGAACAGGGATGTGCTGTTGTTGCTCTTTTTAATGAATGGAATACTATCCCACCAGCATCACCAATAATGTTGCCAATCGGCACCAATAATGTTGCCAACAAATGATACCACCACAAGGCTTTACCAGATATCCATCAAAGGACCAAACAACCAGCTAGTCAGTTCAAGTTCAAAGATAGTTTATTTACACACAAGGATTACTTTGAAATGCAACATAAAATACTCCAAGTTAAACTGCACCTAACAACTACAATAACCTATACTTAACTTCAGGGCAACCGGCTCTTTGCAGATGAAGAAGGCCTTTGTTCGGATATTGCGTGGCTGGGTAGAAGTGGCGGCTTCGTTTCTGCTGGGCTCATCCGTCTGGTAGCGATCGTTGGTCTTGAACTTGTCTTCTGGTCGTAATGCTACACTTGGTTTTAGGTGTAGGCCAGGGCCAAGAGAGACCGAACACATGGCTGTGTCTCTTTTTATCCCTCTGGGATTTTGTGTTCTTTGGGGCTTTCCTTAGCTTTGGAATCAATAATTCGACAGACTTCAATCACTGCCTTCGATTTTGACCAATAAAGGGCCGGGTGCCTTGATGGCTCGGTATGTCCTGAGCGGTCATTGACCTTGGCTGTTTGGGCTTTCTTTACAAAGGGAGTGGTGCCGGTTAGTCTGCATCTGTACCGGGTACCTGAGTACAGAACTTTTGTTATGGAGAAATGGGCTATTAGAATGCAAAAGAGTGGGGGTTTCGATCGCGTCTAGCTATCTGGGTTGCAAATACACACACAAGCTCTGAGTGTGTCTGGGTCCTGGGTTGGCCATAATTCCCATGGTCCTTTGCAGGTGGCCATCTGGGATGGCTACATCGTGGAGGGAACTATAGATGGACATCGGGAAAGGGAGGAACAGAGGAGCCTGTGGTCACAGAAAGGCACTGTAGGGTGAACTGACAGAGGCCTCAGCTTCCTTGATCCCTCAGAATAAACCAGTGCTTCTGAAGGTTGTAACGGTCACATCAACATGTCGTGGCGTATTTCCCAATCCCTCAGTTTTGCTACGATTCATCGAACCGGGCACAGGAAATGACAATGGCAAACTCAACCTTGTCGACCCTGCAAAGTCCTCCTTGCTAACATCTGGGGGCTTGTGCCAAAGCTGGGAGAGCTGTTTCACAGACTAGTCAAGCAACAACCTAACATAGTCATACTCACAAAACCATACCAGTTTTAAGGTGCTAGGTGCTATTTTAATTGCAGCCAGATGGTGGCACTCTGCACCTGCTAATCTGGAAAGTTTATTTCTGTACACTGCTGTGGAATTAGAGACAGGGACCATTCAGGATCAGAAGAGAAACAAAATAATTGGTCACCTGCTGCACGGCAGGCATTACAAGGAATAGAAATCACTCAATAATAAATTCCATATGTCCATTTTCTCCCATTTCCCTTGCCAGCCTTTCAAAACAGTCGAAAGCCACCTTTTCAGGCTGTCAAATTCCCCCCGGGCACGCGATCCAGGGCACTTTAAAAAGGGGCAGGCCTAACTCCCACACAAAAGCTGGCATCGATCATGTGAGGATGGTTGTCCCTCAGCCAGGGACATGCTGACTCCGAGCACCAGGCAATGGGAAGGGGGATAATGAGAGGATGGCAAGGGAGGGGGGTTGGGCGGGGGGTGGGAGGTGCAGACACTGGTGGTACGATTGAAATGATCCACAGCCAGAGGAGGGAGAGGAACAGCCCAGTTGATCAGGGCATTGGTTGAGAGTGTTGAGGCCTGCAGGCACTCTGGGAACAGGAGGTGCTAGAATAATGGAACTCTGAGAACATAGGGAAGCCCAAGAAAGTAATGAGGGGCAGAATTCTCCAACCCCCCTGCCGTGGCCAGAATTGTCCGCCTCCCGGGAATTGGCGGGAGCGGGAATCACGCCCCACCGGTCGGCGGGCCCCCCGCGCCTATCGGCGGGCCCCCCGTAGCGATTCTCCGGCCTGTGATGCGCCGAAGTCCCGCCGCTGTCAGGCCTTTCCCGCCGACATGGTTTAAACCACCTCTGCGCCGGCGGGAGCAGGCGGCAGGAGCGGGTTCCTGGGGGGGGGGGCGCGGGGCGATTGGACCCCGGGGGGTGACCCCACGGTGGCCTGGCCCGCGATCGGGGCCCACCAATCGGTGGGCGGGCCTGTGCCGTGGGGGCACTCTTTTTCTTCCGCCGCCGCCACGGCCTCCACCATGGCAGAGGCGGAAGAGACCCCCTCCACCGTACATGCGCCGGTGGTGACATCAGTGGCCGCTGACGCTCCGGCGCATGCGCGGACTCACGCCGACCAGCGAGTGCCTTTCTGGCCAGCCCCGACGCCGTGCGGCGTGGCGCAAAAGGCAGTCGGCGGAGCGGGAGCCACTCCGGCGCAGGCCTAGCCCCTAAAGGTGCGGAGAATTCCACACCTTTGGGGAGGTCCGACGCCGGAGTGGTTGGCGCCATTCCGCCGGAACCACCCCCCCCCCCGCCCCGCCGGGTAGGGGAGAATTTCACCCGAGGAGAGAATACAGGTACATTAAAGAAGCGTGTGTAGGTCTCGGAAAGCATCCAGGGCATCTACCTGATTTTAAGGTGGTGGGGCCTGCTCTGTTCAATGAAAACTGGATGTACAAGTGGCCAAACTCACAGAATTTAAAAAATAATTTTTTTTAAGGGATTGGGGGGGGAGAGGGGGACCACTGGCTATAGTCCATCCCTAGTTGCCATTGCGAAGGTGATTCTGAGCTGCCTTCAAGAACCACTGCAGTCCTCGAGATATAGATGCACCAACAGCGCTGTTATTGGGCGAACCCCATGCTTTTGACCCAGCGACAGTGATATATTTTGAATCAGGATGGTGAGTGACTGGGAGGGGAAACTTCAAAATGGTAGCGTTCCCAGTTATCTTCTGCTGTTGTCTTTCTAGATGGTAGTGGTCATGGGCTTAGAAGGTGTTGTCGAAGGAACCTTGATGAGTTATTGAGTTATTAAAGTAGAAGATCAACCCAGGTTTTACTGAGTAGAGGAGTAGCCTCTGTCCACCATATGGCTGACTCCTGCTCCTAATTCATATGTTTTTATGAACAAAATAATAGTTCTGATTATCAGAAGTGAACGTGAGAGTAGATGGTACACACAGCTGCCACTGTTCATCGGTGGTGGAGGCTTTGAATGTTTATTGAAGGGGTGCCAATCAAGCGGGTTGCTTTGTCCTTGATGATATTGAGCTTCTTGAGTGTTGTTGGAGGTGCACTCATACAGGCAAGTGGAGAGTATTCCATTACACTCCTGACTTGTGCCTTGTAGATGGCAGCCAGGCTTTGAGGGGTCAGGATGTGAGTTACTCGCTGCAGGGTTCCTAGCCTCTGAGCTCTTCTGGTAGCCACAGTATTTATATGGCTAGCCCAGTTCAGTTTCTGGTCAATGGCAACCCTAGGATATTGATTGTGGGAGATTCAGCGATGGTAATGCCATTGAATGTCAATGTGCGATGATTGTTGGAGGTGGTCATTGCCTGGCACGTGTGTGGCGCTTGAATGTTAATTGCCACTCATCAGCCCAAGCCTGAAAGCTCAAAGCTTTCCTTAAAGAAACTCCAGGCTGTTGTTACTCAGGAGTAACGAAAATCTTTGGAACACTTAAATCCCTAATGTTCCACTGTTTAATATACTCAAGACGGAGACAGCTCTTCGCACACCACTGAAACAAAAGTTAAAGTAGAAGATCAGGCCAGGTTTTACTGAGTAGAGGAGAAGCTGACTCCCGCTCCTAATTCATATGTTTTTATCAACAAAGTAATAGTTCTGATTATCAGAAGTGAACTTGAGAATCGCCTGTAGAAAAAGCCAGTAAATAGCAGCTGGTAATAAATTCATAGAAGATCCTGCCTGACCAAAGCCTTTGACCTTTCATGGAGAAATGATCATCCAAGAGGACTGCAGAACAAATTGCTGCACTTGGCTTTTTAAAAACATTTAATGAAATTCTTCACGAAAGACTAATCGTTATAGCAAGGGGGAAGTGCTGAGTCGAGTGCCTCTGGGCTCTGTATTTGGACACCTACTGTTTATAATTTACATTCACATTAGGATTATCAAATTCAATGCATAATAACAAACAGGCAAGCTGAAACTAGCACAGACAGTCAGACCTGATGAGGCAGCACAGGAACTGTGTGAAATTAGTTCGGCAAGTTGTTCACAAGGGCGGAAAAATGGTAGATAAAATGTAATGAGGACAATTGCAGAGATTGTACGGAGGAACAAAATCCATAGGCATAATGCACCCCCCCCCCCTCCCCCCTGCAACCTAGACAGTTCAAGCAAACACCTACTTCAATTTGCAGATTCCAAGTATCAGGAAAAATCAAGCCATGGGATTCACACCCCGTCACAAACTCTGTTCTCTGATCACTGACTCCACCCCTTTCCCTGGCAAATGTCTCAGGGTGAACCAGACCATTCCCAACCTCGGTGCTGATGGAACCATCAATTCTACGGACACGTGCTTGTAGGATTAGAATAGCGGTTTTAATATACTTACAACAGAGCCAGCCTGTTAGCCGTTGAACCTTCGGTGAACTGGCTGGCTGACTCTGTGGCACGGGTCACATTACAGCAGCTCCAGGGGCAGGAGTTCTGGGCGGAGCCAAGGGGGGAGCACAGTACAAACTCTCGAGTACTCCCAGAGCTACTCCCCCTGATGGTCAGGCAGTGCAACTGCACTTACAATATCAGTGCATATATACAATGGGAACAGAGTGACATTGGTAACTTATAACACCGTGTGAATCTCATTCACCACAGGTGCCAAACTGGCCACACATCCACATCATCACCAAGATTGCCAATTGCCACCTTTGTATCATTGCCTGACATTTTTAAGCTGTTTTTTCCTGGGATAAGGGCATTGCCGTCAAGACCCACCATTTGTTTCCCATGCTTAAATTGTCCTTGAGAAGGTGGTGGGAGCTACTCTCTTGAACCGCTGCAGTCTCCGGGGTGACCCACAGTTGGAAAGAATATTCCAGGATTTTGACCCAGCGGCAGTGAAGGAACGACAATATATTTCCAAATTAGGATAGTGAATGACTTTGAGGGGAACCTCCAAGTGGCGATGTTCCCTTCTTTCTGCTGCCCTTGTCCGACCATGGCCGCGGGTTTGGAAGGTGCTGTCGATGGAGGCGTGGCAAGTTGTTGCAGTGCATGTTGCAGGTCGTAACATGGCTGCAACTGTGCATCGGTCGTGAAGAGTGTTGAAAGTTATCATCTGCCAATCAAGCTTTGTCCTGGATGGTGTCAAGTTCCTGGAGTGTTATTGGAGCTACACTCATCCAGGCCAGTGGAGAGTATTCCATCACACTCTTGACTTGTGCCTTGTAGTTGATGGACAGTCTTTGGTTACTCTCTGCAGGATTCCCAACCTCTGACCTGCTCTTGTAGCCACAGTATTTATATGATTTCTGGTCAATGAACATTCTAACATACGAATTAACAGCAGGCGTAGGCCACTTGGCCCCTCAAGCCTGTTCCGCCATTCAATAAAGTCGTGGCTGATTTGATTATAACATCAATCCCTGTCAACCCCCAATAACCTTTCACCTCCTTATTAATCAAGAATTTGGGGGCAGTACGGTGGCACAGTGGTTAGCAGGGATGCATCACAGCACCAGACTCCCGGGTTCAATTCCAGCCTCGGTGACTGTCTGTACGGAGTTTTTACGTTCTCCCGTGTCTGCTCCAGTTTCCTCCCACAGTCCAAAGATGTGCAGGTTAGGTGGATTGGCTGTGCTAAATTGCCCCTTTGTGTCCAGGGTTAGGTGTGGTTATGGGGATAGTGCGGGAGAATGGGTCGAAGTGCTCTTTCAGAGGGTTGGTTCAGGCTCGATAAGCCAAAAGGCCTTCTTCTGCACTGCAGGAATTCTCAGAATCTATTCCCCTCTGCCTTAAAAATATTCAAAACCTCCACTGCCTTTTGAGGAACAGCTTTCTCCTCCTGGATTTCCGGATCCTGTGAACAAGATCTCAGGATCTTGAAGGTTTTGATGAAGTTGCCTCTTACTCTTCTATACCTTAGTGAATACAAACCTAACCTCTCCAACATGTCCTCATAAAACAATCCTCCCTTTCCTGGGATTAGCCAGGTAAACTTTCTCGGAACTGCTTCTAATACATCAATAATCAATACTGCACACAATAATTCATATGTGGTCTCACCAATGCCCTGTATGACTGAAGCATAACCTTCCTACTTCTGTAATCAATTCCCGTTACAATGAAAAATAACATTCTATTTGCGTTCCAAATTAATTGATGTACCTGTGTCCCAGCCTTCTGTGATTCATACACTAGGACACCCAGATCCCTCTACACCTCAGAGCTCTGTAATCTCTCATCATTGAGATAATAAGCTTCTTCTTTATTCTTCCTGCCTAACATGGACAATTTCATATTTGCCCAATTTGGTTCGATTTGCCAGTTTTTTGCCCATTAACAACCTATCTATGTTCTTTTCTAGCCTTTCCAAGTCGTCTTCACAATTTACCGTCATACCTATTTTGTGTTGTCAACAAGTTTAGCAACTATTCCTTCAGTCTCCTCATCCATATCATTTATATAAATTGTAAAAAGTTGAAGTCCCAGCACTGATCCCTGTGACACAGCACTTGTCACATCCTACCAATCAGAAAATGACCCATTTATGCTAACTCTGTTTCCTGTTCGCCAATAAACGTTTTATTGAGGGGTTTTTTGGCATTGTAATAGCAGCAATATAAACAATGTACATGAGAATATAAACATAGTGCAAATACCACCTCCCTCCCTAACAGGTCCCACCATTAATTAACCCCCAAATCTATGCTAACCTAAACCCCCCCACCTCTGCTTACAATTAATTTTCTGCGAAGAAGTCCATGATTGGTTGCCACCTCCGGGTGATCCCTAACAGTTACCCTCTCATGGTGAACTTGATTTTCTCCAGACAGAGAAAGCTAGCCATGTCTGATAGCCAGGTCTCCAACTTCAGGGGCCTTGAGTCCCTCCAAGCTATTAGTATCCGTCCCCGGGCTACCAGGGAAGCAAAAGCCAGAACGTCTCCCTCTTTCTCCTCCTGGATTTCCGGATCCTGTGACACCCAGAAAATCGCCACCTCTGGACTCAATGGCACCCTTGTTTTTAACACCTTGGACATGACATCAGCAAACCCCTGCCAAAATTCCCTAAGCTTTGGACATGCCCAGAACATGTGGACATGGTTCGCTGGTCCTCCTGCACATTTTGCACACCTGTCTTCCACCCCAAAGAATCTGCTCATTCGAGCCACCGTCATGTGAGCCCGGTGAACGACCTTGAATTGAATCAGGCTGAGCCTGGCACAGGTTGCGGTCGCGTTGACTCTACTCAACGCGTCCGCCCAAAGGCCCTCCTCTATCTCGCCCCCCAGCTCCTCCTCCCACTTTCACTTCAGCTCCTCGGTCTGCATCTCCTCTGATCCCATAAGTTCCTTGTAAATGTCAGAGATGCTCCCCTCTCCAACTGATCCTCTGGAAACTACCCTCCTGAATCCCCCTTAGCGCAGGAGTGGGAAGATTGATACTGTCTACGTAGAAAGTCCCCCACCTGCAGATATCTGAATTTGTTTCCCCTCGCCAATGCAAACTTCTCCTCATGCTCGGAAAGCTCCCCTCTATAAACAGGTCCCCCATCCTCACAATCCCCGCTCTCCGCCATATTCGGAACCCCCCCTATCCATACTCCCTTGGGGCAAACCGGTGATTATCGCAGATTGGGGACCAGACCGATGCTCCCACTGCCCCTACATATCTCTTCCATTGCCCACCGAATCTCAGGGCCGCCACCACCACGGGGCTGGTGGAGTACCGCACCGGCGGGAACGGCAGAGGCACAGTTGCTAGGACCCCCAAACTTGTGCCCTTGCATGAAGCCGCCTCCATATGCACCCATGCCGACTCCCCCCCCCCCCCCCTCCACCAGCCACTTCCTAATCATGGCTATGTTAAGCCAGCCAACCTTCTATCCTTGCCAATTTGTTACCCCCTACACCATGAGCTTTTATTTTCCATAATAACCTTTGATGTGGCAACTTATCAAATGCCTACTGGAAATCTAAGTCCAGTATATCCACTGGTTCCCCTTTATCTACGGCACATGTGACTTCTTCAAAGAACTCCAATAAACTGGTTAAACATGATTCCACTTTCACAAAACCATGTTGACTCTGTCTGACTGCCTTGAGTTTTTCCAAATTTCCTGCTACACGTCTTTAATAATGGTTTCAATATTTTCCCTATAACAGACATGAGGATACCTGGCCTATTAATTCCCTGCTTTCTGTCTCCCTCCCTTCTTGAATAAAGTTGTTGCATTTCTATTCAACAATATAATAGGACTTTCCCCAAATCTATATTTTTGTCATTATTTATTTATATTCTTTTTATTCCTTCCAATCTTCTGACCTGCCACTTGGCTTTGTGCAAATATATGCTTTCTCTTTAGGTTTATTACTGCCTTTAACATTCTTATTCAAATACGGAGGATGGGTCCTCACCTTGGAATATTTCTTTCCCATTAGAATGTGTCTATTCTGTATATTCTGAAATATCCCTTTAACTGTCTGCCATTGAACATTTGCTGTTGTATCTCTTCACCTCACTTACCAATTCACTTTAGTAGGCTCTGCTTTCACATCCTCATGGTTACCCCTGTTTAAGTTTAAATTACTATTCTTGGATAGACTCTCTCTCCCTCAAACTGAATCTAAAATTCAATCATATTATGATCGCTGCTACCCAGGGATGCCTTCATTATGAGGTTATCAATGAATCCTATTTCATTACACAATACCAAGTCTAGCATAGCCTGCTGTCTGACTGGCTCCTGAATGTGTTGTTCTAAGGAATTATCCTGAAAAAATTCTATGAATTCTCCATTTAGGCTAACTTTGCCCATCTGAATTTTCCAGTCTATATGTAGATTAAAATTCCCCATGACTATCGCCGTCCCTTTCTGACAAGCTCCCATTGTCTTCTCTTTTATACTCTGCCCTGCGGTGTAGTTACAATTAAAGGGTCTATACACCAAGTTACTTCTTGCCTTTATAGTTTCTGATCTCAAACTGCTTCTGCATCCTGGTTTACTGAACTTAAGTCATTCCTCTCTAATGGGCTAATGCCATCACTAATTAACAGAGCCCCCACTCCACTTGTTTTCAACTTCATCTCCTTCAGAAATGTCACAGACCCTTCAATATTCAGGTTTCACTCTGTGGCCAAGTCTTTGTAATGGGATATTCAGATCATACTTATTCATTTCTATTAGCGCTTTCAATTCATCTGTTTTGTTTTGAATGATAAGTGCATTCAGATTCAGAGCCTTACGTTTTGGCCTTTTATTATTTTTGCAGCATCTAGCCTTATCTGCTGATTTACTGTTGGATTTGGACTCTGTCCCTCCCTATCATGCTGTTTATCATTTCCCGTATTAGTACGTTCCTCTTCTTCCTTGCCTTTACTCCATGGTATACCACACCTTGCTAAATTTGATCTCTTGTCTGCACTATTCAGCTTAAAATTTTCTCTACTTCCCCAGTAGTGCAGCTAGCTGGAACATCAGCTCTGACATGATTCAAGTGGAGGCCATCCTATAGGTACAGATCCCAATACTAGTGGCAGTGCCTCACGAGCTGGAACCCACTTTCCCCACACATTCACTTCTCTAATTTTATTTGTCCTATACTAATTTGCATGTGGTTGTCCTGTGCTAATTTACATGTGGCTCAGGTAACAATCCAGAGATTATAACCTTGGAGGTTATTTAATTTAGAGCCTTTGCAGAACCTCTTTCCTTGTTCTACCTATGTCATTGTCACCTAGTTGGATCACAACAGGATTATCCCATCCCAGTGCAAGTTTCTCTCCAACCCGAAGCAGATATCTTGAACCCTGACACCAGGTCGGCAGCACAGCCATCTGGACTCTGGTTCTTTGCTGCAGAGAACAGTGTCAATCCCCCTCACTATTAATTTCCCCTACTACCACAACATTCTTATGTGCTCCCCCCACTTGAATGGCTTCCTATACCACAGAGACATGGGGCGGGATTCTCCGAACCCCCGCCGGGTCGGAGAATCGGCGTGGGCCGGCGTCAATCCCGCCCCCGCCGTGTCCCGAATTCTCCGCCACCAGAGATTTGGCGGGAATCGCGCTGCGCCGGTCAACGGGTCCCCACAATGGGCCGAAGTCCCACCACTGTCAACCCTCTCCCGCCGGCATGGATCAAACCACCTACCTTACCGGCGGGGGCAGGCGCACGGGTGGGCTCCGGGGTCCTGGAAGGGGGGAGGGGGGGCGTGGGGCGATCTGGCCCCGGAGGTGCCCCCACGGAAGGCTGGCCCGCGATCGGAACCCACCGATCGGCGGGCGGGCCTGTCCTGTGGGGGCACTCTTTTCCTTCACCATGGCAGAGGCGGAAGTGACCCCCTCCCCTGCGCATGCACGGGGATGACGTCAGCAGCCGCTGACACTCTGGCGCATGCACGGACTTACACCGGCCGGCGAAGTCCCTTCGGCCCCGACTGGCATGGCGCCAAAGGCCGTCCACGCCAGCCGGTGGAGCGCCAACCACTCCAGCGTGGGCCTAGCCCCTCAAGGTGAGGGCCTGGCCCCTAAAGGTGCGGAGACTTCCGCATCTTTGGAGCGGCCCGGCGCCGGAGTGGTTCACGCCACTCCATCATGCCGGGACCCCCCGCCCCGCTGGGTGGGGGAGAATCCCAGCCATCGTCAGTCAGCTCATCTACCCTGCTGCCCGCTCTCATCCAGATAAACTGAAAGAATCACAAACCTGTTAGACAATTGCAGAGGCTGACACTCCTGTACTCTTGTCCCTCTGGGTTGTCTTACCTGTTTCAGCTGCAGTCACACCCCAAACCAGTTTTCATACCAGAAGATTCTGCCCTTAGGATGTGTGACCGCTTCCTGAAACAAGCCTACAAGCAACTCTCACCTTCCCTGATGTGTCGCAGTGTCCGTAGCTCAGCCTCCAAAATGGATCTGAGCTGAAGCTCCTCAAGCCACAGATACTTACTGCAGATGTGCTTGCCCTGGATAACACCAATATCCATGAGCTTCTCTATACTACAGCCTCTACGCATCACCTATCCGACCATACTTATGGGTTTGAATTAATTACGTAATTATTTTATTCAATTATTTATTTTCTTTTTGATATTTAACTCCCAGGATGTTGATATAGACAAAGTCAGTGATGGTAATGCAATTGAATGTCGGAGGGATTCTCTCTTGGAGATGGCGTCTGCCAAGCACTTGTGTGGTGTGAATGTTACTTGCCATTTATTAGCCCAAGTCTGCATGTTGACCAGATTTTGCTGCATTTGGCCTTGGACTGCATCAGTAAATGTTGCTAAACATTGTGCAATCATCAGCAAACATCCCCAGTTCTGACTTGAAGATGGGAAGAAGGCCATTGATGAAGTAGCTGAAGATGGTTGGGCCGAGGACACGACCCTGAGGAACTCCTGCAGTAATTTCCAGGGACTGAGATGATTGACATCCAACAGTTATAGCCAACCTCCTTTGTGCCAGCAATGAATACAGCCAGTGGGGAGTTTTCATCATGATTCCCGCTGACTTCAGTTTTGCTGGGGTCCCTAGGCGCCACACTCGGTCAAATGCTGCCTTGTTTTCTCAGGTCGCCACTCTCATCTCACCTCTCGTATTCAACCCTTTTGTTCATTTGGCCTCAAACCTCTTTATGAGGTTCAATGTCAAATTTGTTACCTCTCCTGTGAAGTGCCCTTTATTACATTAAGGGCGATAAATAAATAAATTTGCTGTTGTTTGTTATTAGGACAAATTATAATCTTAGAATGAATCAGCACAAAAGGAGACCATTGGATCCAGCAAGCCCATCAATAACTCTTTAAAATAATGGTCCGTTCTTCCCACGGTGTTGCTCATTCCCAATGCTTGGGGAATGCTACAATAAACACAGCATCCCTAGCGAACCTGATTCTGGAAACTATACTGTTTATCAAATCTACCTAATAGATTCCAGCAATTAACAATGATCCTTCCTCACAATAATCCATTTATTTGACATTATGCACAAATTTGGGAATCACCAGAGATTTGAATGACACTGGTTACAGGAAGTGTGAGACCGAGTTCCGGATGGAATATGAAGTCAACGAAAATAAAACTGAAGAACAGTTCATTGGAAAGTCTTTGACATTATTGCCTGAGGTCAAAATTACCCCAAATTCCTATTTCCTTTTTGGATAGGTAGGCTCATGCAGAGGCAACTCCAGGAACACCATTTGGATCTCCAAGGCCTCATCCTGCTGTGACTTCTGGAGGTCACTGCCAGTGTAAGAGATGGATAAAGGTACCTGTTAGATGATCCCTCTGATGAGAAGGAAGGTGCAAACACTCCTCACACTGGCGGAAGAGCTACCTGTCAGCTCTGTGGGTTCCTGTCAGGACACCCCGGTCACACTGCCATCTAATGATGCTGAAAAGACTAAAGAGTGACCAGACATGGCACTGGACCCACAGGCAGAGGCCTCTCAGGCTCCGCATGGCCAGAGGCAGACTGCCAAAGTCATCAGAGCTGACACGACTGCGGGGTCAGCAGGTTACCTCCAATGGCACTGCTAGCAAAGGGAAGGGTGAGACACTATGACACAGCAGCGGCAAAGGGGTTTGTCATGGGTGACTTTACTTCCCATTCATCATTGTAAACTTTAATTATGGTGTGAATGATAACACCAAAAAATGTTGGCCGGGATTCTCCGAACCCGCGCAGGGTCGGAGAATCGCTGGGGGCGCGGGAAATTCCTGCCACGCCGCTCCGAAGCCGGGTCGCCGATTCTCTGCCGACCGGAGAATTGGTGGCAATCACACAGTCGCCGTGGCGCGGTCAGGGGCCGCTAAATTAGGCCCCCATGGCGATTCTCGACGGGCGACCGGCCGAACTCCCGCCGGCGTGGTTTACATCTGGTTCCACCCGACGGGAGCTCTGACCCATGGCCGCGGTGGCGGTCCTGGTGGGGGGTATCTGACTCCGGGGGGGCTTCAGCGGTGGCCAGGCCCACGATGGGGGGCTACCGATCGGCGATCTGGGGGGGGACCTACCTTATTCCGCTCAGGCCCACTGTGTGGCTCCGCTATGTCGGCAGCACCCGTGCCGAAGTGGGCCACCGCGCACATGCGCGGACCCACTTGCGGCCGCCGTGCGTATGTGCGCCGGCGCGGTCCGTTTTCCTGGGGGCTAGCAGGCCCCCGACGGCAGCCAGAGCTGCGGGTTGCACGCCGGGGCCCTGCTAGCCCCCTAGAAAACGGATAATCAGCCCGGACTTTTGAGGAAAATGTCCGGAGTGATTCTCGCCCGTTTTCCGGTGGGCATGAAGACTTAGTCCCCAAAAGGGAGAATCCCGGCCATTATGTTTGTATTTCTGTTACTTTGCATAGAAAGATAAAGATTGATTTTGTTTTATTGGTCTGAGTATGCTTGATGGTTGTTATAGGTGGAGGCACACCAGGGGCTTGTATGCTTATTGCATAGTCAGTGAATGACTTTGAGATCTCAGACTGCCTCAGCACAAATATGTGGTAAGGAGGCTGTGCCTTTGGCATGAGGTAGATTCAATGACATGGCAGCCCAGCTGAAGCTGTGCAATATCAAAGTCTCCCTGGGTCCCTGAAAATTCCTCACATCTGTCTCCACATCCTCATCTTATGCCTCTCTGGGCTCCCCATCAGGCCTATCAGTAGACTTATCCACCATGGTATGTGAAGCTGCCTCGCTCTCGCCATCTTTCACTGGTTTCGCCCTTGGCAGAGTCAAATTGTGCAGAGCACAGCATACAATGACGATAAGCAACACACGCTCTGGTGGAGATTGCAGTGCTCCCCCTGATCGGTCCAGGCAGCGGAACCTCATCTTTAGCAGCCCAATGGTCCTCTCAATCACTGCCATCGTGGAGTCATAACTCTGATTACACCTCTCCTCTGCTTCTGTCATTGGGTGCCTGAGTGGCGTCTTGAGCCACATTTTCAAGGGACAGCCCTCGTCACCCAGGAGCGAACCATCCAGCCGAGCTGGAGTGATGACTAGCCTGGACACCTGTGAGTGTCACAGGATGTGGACAACATATTGTCTGCTAGGGTACCATGACAAGACTTGCTGAATCTGCGTCTTGTGATTGCATACGCTGGATACAATCATTGAATGGAACAACTTTCTGTTCAGGAAGGCATCGGGCTCACCCACTGGCACCTTGATGACCACATGAATTCAGTCTATGGGATCCTGGATATAGGAGAAGCCAGCAATCGCCACAAAGCTTCTGGCTCGGTCAGTATGGCTGGCTTTGTCTGCCCAGTAATGAATGAGGTTCATGACCCTTCTGAAGAAAACGTCGGTAACAAGCTTGACACAACTGAGGGTCGCTGATTGGGACACACCACTTAGATTCCCCCACTAACCCCTGGAAAGAACTCAAGAAGCTCGACACCATCCAGAAAAAAGCAGCCCACTTGATTGGCCCTCCTTCCACAAACATTCAAACTCTCCACCACCAACGCACAGTCGCACCAGTGTGCACCATCTACAAGATGCACTGCAGTAACTCAAATGAAGCGTAGAGGTTGAGAGCGACTGTCACCTTCACAGAAACTGGCACAGGTTGGCCACCTGCATAGTTGGATGTGGGCATCCAAGTCTAAGACATCATTTATTACAATCCCTTCAGAAGGTGGTGGTGAGCTGCTTTCTTGAACTGCTGCAGTCCCTGTGGTGTAAGTACACCCACAGGATTATTCGGGATTTCGCAGGATTTTGACCTAGCAGCGGTGAAGGATCGGTGATATATTTCCAAGTCAGGTAGTGAGTGACTAGGAGGGGAACCTCTAGGTGGTGATGGTGTTCTCACATATCTGCTGCTCTTGGCTCCTGGATGGTAGTTTGGAAGGTACTGTGTAAAGAACCTTGGTGAGTTACTGCAGTGTATCTTGTAGATGGTGTTCCCATATTAATCTCTGACAAATGAAGCTTTCCTCTTTCTTTGAACTCCAATTCAATTCTGTTTCCTTCAGATCAACTGAACAGCTTTAAAATTATGTACATCGTGGTCTCAGTTCATTCTTCCAATGGAGAATTGAAGATTTTTTAAACGTGTTAACCTACCAGAAAATCCAATGCTATTGATTTTTCCCACTTCTCTATTTCTTCAACTGCATATTTTAAAATCCTGTCTGCATGGTAAACAACTCTATGGCTTTAAAAAGATTTATATAGTACCACTCCCTCCACCACCGAAGCACAGTAGCAGGAATATGCACTGCCGAAACTGAGGAGCGATTAATTCAGTTTTATAACTATATGTACATGGCGGGCGCCTGCAAACTTCACCGCGTCCATGACTTTGAGGTCCGTAGATGTCGCTTTCTCCTTTTTGAGGAACTTGCATAATTTCACTTGCATAGTTCCATTGGCAAATGTTGCACCAAGACTGGACAAGGGAGGCAAGTGAAGTCTGCAAGGAAGGGGGTGGGATGGAAGGCTTGATGGTGTGGGGTAGGGCAGAGTGTCTGAGAGGGCAGGATCAGTGGTATTGAGTGGAGTCCTGGGGGGGGGGGGGGGGGGGGCAAGGGGAAGGGACTCGGCACTGGTGATAGGAGGGAAAAGATACAGTCAGAGGGTCAGTGGGGGGACAGTGGAAAGACCAGGCTGAGAATATGGTGGGTTACGATCACATTGGGGAAGGATCATGAAGGAGGGACAGAACAGCTGACCTGGATAACAGGAGGGAGCATGGTCTGCATGGGCATGCGGCAGAAACGGGCGTCGGCTCGGAGGGGCGAGCAGGCATGTGGACGAGAATCGATAAAGAGTCCAGGGCGGCACGGTAGCACAGTGATTAGCACTGTTGTTTCACAGCGCAGGGTCCCAGGTTCGATTCCTGGCTTGAGTCACTGTCTGTGCGGAGTCTGCACGTTCTCCTTCAGTCTGCGTGGATTTCCTCCGGGTGCTCCGGTTTCCTCCCACAAGTCCTAAAAAGCGTGCTGTTAGGTGAATTGGACATTCTGAATTCTCCGTTCGTGTACCCGAATAGGCGGTGGAATGTGGCGACTAGGGGCTTTTCATAGTAACTTTATTGCAGTGTTAATATAAGCCTACTTGTGACAATAGAGATTATTATTATAGGGTGACGGGGGAGGGCCAAGGATGACAGAGGGGATACCACTGAGAGGGGAGAGGAATTGTGGGTCTATGATGAAGTGGTGGTGGTGGGGGTATAGTTGGTAGGGACATGGGGAGGGCAGAAGCTGGTGCAGTAGGTGATGCACGATCAATCACTGCTGAAGCAAGATTGTAGTCCAATTGAAGGCTTTAATAAACAAGTAGTTACCCCAGCAGCTCCAGTACAGAATGACTGCTGTGGGTGAAACACAGACTTTTATGCTCTACCACTCATACTACAGTGGTAGAGCATAAAAGTGAAACTCAGGTTCTACCACTCATACTACAGTATAAGGTACATCCCACCTAGGTACCGTGATACCCCTAATATAGCCTACCACATTCACCCCCTGTTTAAAAAAGAGTCCGGCAGGGGGTGGTGGCTTAGCTTTTACAGTGGTAGAGGTTATGGCGATACCCGTCGGTGCCTTTACATGCAATACACATACTTAAGACAATTATTTACAAGTTCATTTTACAATGAAACTATCAGCCGGTCGGGCGCCCTGGTCGTCCTCTGCGATCGTCAGAGTCCCGGCGGTGATACTGGCGTTGGCTCGGGCAACCGTGGCTCTGGGAGCATGTCGTCTGGGAGGCAATGCCCTTGCTGAGCAGGAATTGACGCAGCTCGTCACTCATGAAGGAGGACCCCTGAGATACCCTCAATTACGACACAGGAGAGAAGATAGGGAATTCAAAGGCTTTAATCATCAGAGAACTGAACAGCAGCCGAGAAGTGTGCTCATCACATGCTGCCAAGTGAGCCTCATCTTATATAACGTTTCCTGGGGGCGGAGCCAGAGGCGGAGTCCCCTAGGGTTCCAAGCCCGGTCTTAAAGGCCAATGTATTCAAGGTAAGGTACCGATACAGCAGCTACTGATACCATTCATCACAACCCCCTATCATTATGGATGTAGGCTGGGAAACCGAACAGGATAAAGATGCTGTGGAAGGCTTTAATGACGGTGGCAACCGTCATGTCGGGACAGGGGATGGCGAAAGGGAACCGGGAGTACTCATCAATCACGTTTAAGAAATACCTGTTGCGGTCGGTGGAGGGAAGGGGCCCTTTGAAATCCACGCTGAGGCATTCAAAGGGGCGGGAAGCCTTCACCAGGTGCGCTTTCTTTGGCCTGTAGAAGTGCGGCTTGCACTCCGCGCGGATTTGACAGTTTCTGGTTACGGCCCTGACCTCCTTGATGGAGTAGGGCAGATTGCAGGTTTTAACAAAGTGGAAGAACTGTGTGACCCCCTGGTGGCAGAGGTTGTCATGGAGGGCCCGGAGTCGGTCTACTTGTACACTGGCACAAGTGCAGTGGGACAGTGCATCAGGAGGCTCGTTGAGCTTCCCAGGACGATACAAGATCTCGTAATTATAGGTGGAGAGCTCGATCCTCCACCGTAAGATCTTATCATTCTTAATTTTGCCCCACTGTGCATTGTCAAACATGAAGGCTACTGACCTGTCAGTGAGGAGAGTGAATCTCCTGCCGGCCAGGTAATGCCTCCAATGCCGCACAGCTTTGACGATGGCTTGGGCCTCCTTCTCGACAGAAGAATGGCGGATTTCTGAGGCGTGGAGGGTGCGTGAAAAGAAGGCCACGGGTCTGCCCGCCTGATTGAGGGTGGCAGCCAGAGCTATGTCTGATGCGTCGCTCTCGACCCGGAAGGGGAGGGACTCATCTATTGCGTGCATCGTCGCCCTCGCGATGTCTGCTTTGATGCGACTGAAAAACCGTGGACTGGATTAGTGGGCGGGCCTTGTCTGCATAATTGGGGACCTACTGGGTGTAATAAGAAAAGAAGCCCAGGCAATGTTTCAGAGCCTTGGGGCAGTGGGGGCGGGGAAACTCCATGAGGAGGCGCATGTGTTTGGGATCTGGGCCTATGACTCCATCATGCACTACGTAGCCGAGGCTGGCTAGGCGATCAGTGCTAAACACGCATTTGTCCTTGTTTTAGGTTAAGTTAAGGATTTTTACGGTAAGGAGGAATTTGCGGAGGTTGGTGTTGTGGTCCTGCTGGTCGTGGCCGCAGATGGTGACATTGTTGAGGTACGGGAACGTGGCTCGCAGACCGTTCGGTTCATCTCCCGTTGGAAGACCGAAACCCCATTTGTGACACCAAAGGGAACCCTTAGAAAGTGGTAGAGCCACCTATCTGCTTTGAATGCAGTGCACTTGTGGTCGTCCGGGCGAATGGGGAGCTGGTGATAGGCTGATTTAAGGTCTACTGTGGAGAAAACCTTGTATTGCGCTATCTGGTTGACCATTTCAGATATGCAGGGGAGAGGGTACGTGTCGAGCTGCGTATAACTGTTGGTGGTCTGACTGTAGTCTATGACCATCCTATGCTTCTCCCCGGTCTTTACAACCACCACTTGAGCTCTCCAGGGGCTGTTGATGGCCTCGATAATACCTTCCTTTAGTAACCGTTGGACTTCCGACCTAATGAAGGTCCGGTGCTGGGCAGTGTACCGTCTGCTCCTGGTGGCGACGGGTTTCCAATCGGGGGTAAGGTTTGCAAACAGGGAAGGCAGGTCAATCTTGAGGTTCGCGAGACCGCAGACAGTGAGGAGAGGGTATAGGGCCGCCGAATTTGAACGTTAAACTTTGCAGGTTACACTGGAAGACCAGTCCCAGGGGTGTGGCAGCGCAGAGATGGAGGAGGACGTAGAGTCAGAAGTTATTGAACTCCACGCCCTGGACCGTGAGGTTGGCTATGCAGTACCCCCGGATCTCGACAGAGTGGGACCCAGAGGCCAGGGAGATCTTTTGTTTTTCGGTTGTACAGCGAGGGAGCAGCCGTATTGGGATGGATGAAGCTCTCCGTGCTCCCAGAGTCGATCAAGCAGGATGTCTTGTGCCCGTTGATGAATACCGATATCGTAGCGGTTGAAAGCGTTCGGGGCCGAGACGGGTCCAGTGTCACTGAGGCAAGTTGTGGCAGAAGCTGAGAGATCTCGTTGGGCGATACACGGCCACCCGAGTCGGGGTCCTGAGATGTCATCCAAGATGGCTGCCCCCATGAATCGCATATGGCCGGCTGGGAGATCTCATCAGGCGATACATGGCCAGCCGAGTCGGGGTCATGAGACGTCATCCAAGATGGCTGCCCCCATGAATCGCACATGGCCTGTGAGGAAAGGAATGGCAATGGGCCCGTTTCGCCTGTGGAGATAGTGGCGGTCGAACGGGCCTGGCATACTGCCACGAGATGCCCCTTCTTTCCGCAGCCCTTGCAGATTGCGGACCGGGCCGGGCAGCGTTGCCAAGGGTGTTTGTTTTGCCCGCAAAAATAGCATCCCCCCCGGAGTTTCCTGGCTGCCGCACTGCACAAGCTTGTGGGGAATGTAGGGGTGCTTTGGAATCAGCCGCGGGTGGGGCCCACCCCGTCCATGCGGGTACCGTACGGTCGGGAATGTAGGCCTGGGCATTGCGGGAGGCTACATCTAGGGTGTGCACATGTTTCCGTGCCTCTTTAAGCCCTAGCGTATCGTTTTCCAGCAGTCGCTGGCAGATTTTAGAGGACAGCATGCCCGCAACAAAAGCATCCCATAATAAGAGTTTGGTGTGGTCATTGGCTGAGACTTGTGGACAGTTACAGTTTCTACCTAACACTAACAATGCACGGTAAAAATCGTCCAGTGATTCCCCTGGGATCTGCCGTCTGGTAGCTAAAAGATGCCGAGCGTATACCTGATTCACAGTGCGGACATAGTGCTCTTTTAACAAAGTCATTGGGTCCTCGAAACCGTCCGAATCTTCGATAACCATGTAGATTTCTGGGTTCACCCTTGAGTGGAGGACTTGCATTTTCTGTTCCTCCATGGGGGTAGTCGGGGCCGTCCTGATGTACCCGTTGAAACATGCCAGCCAATGTTTAAAAGTTGCTGCTGCATTTGCCACGTGGGGATTGATTTGTAGACACTCTGGCTTGATGCAGAGAGCAGCCATTCTTCAATTTGTTCATTAAATTGATGCACGATTAATCACTACTGAAGCGAGATTGCAGTCCAATTGAAGGCTATAATGAATAAGTAATTACCCCAGCAGCTCCGGTACAGAATGACTGCTTTGGGTGAAACACAGACTCTTATGCTCCGCCTGCTGGGCGGAACCAGCAGGCAGGTTCTACCACTCATACTACAGTATAAGGTACATCCCACCTAGGTACCGCGATACCCCTAATATACCTAGCCTACCACAGTAGATCCAGCAAAGTTGGAGGTGAGTCTTTTTGGGAGGGTGGAGTTCAAAGTTAGCACAAGTGGCCGATTATGATCACACGCTAATAATTGACGCAAATGGATGTCAAAAATGTTCACTTGTGTTCTCCTCACTATGTTGAATACCACAGTGCAACAGATTTACTCCTCAGCATGCTTACTCCTGACTCAGGGGTGCCAGGACATTGAGATCCCAGCTAAATCTGGAACTGCCATTCATTCTATGCCATTTCTTAGCAGCTGCAGTTAGACAGATGAAGGGAAGGAGGGAGGGAGTTGGATGCATTCGAGGGACACAGCTCATGGAGGGCAGCCAACTTGCAACTCCAAACCTCGCTCCTCCAAGTTCAATGGCCATGCCGGACGAGGAATCATGTGGTTAATCTTTCTCTGCTACTTGGGCAATGGCCTCTCTTTAGGGTTTCAAGGGTAGTGTAGGCTTCTTGCACAAGGCTGTAGTCATTCTGGTCACAGAGAAACGTCTCCACAGGCACCTATGGACTGTATAGGAGAAATATCCATCCCTGGTCATCAAAAAGTCCTTTAACTGAAAAGGGTGTGACGGGGATGCCATGTCTAGACTAAGGCCAGAGGATGTTGTTATGACCTTGTTGATGTTATAACTGGATGGGAAGATCCCAGAATGATACCCTGGCTCAAAAGACTGGAACTTTTTACTATAAGCCATGGAGGAACAGAGTCACAGGGCCGCTAATTAGTTTTAACACCAAGAAAAAAAATGTATTAAAAATGAAAAATTGGATTATAACACAATACCCTTTAAATTAAAAATTACACACAGGTTTTAGGATTGACATGGATTACAAAGTACATCTTAAGCTACAATAGTCTCATGAACACTCAAAGTCCCTTTTAAGTGCACAGGATGACTGTGGTCAAATACATACTCTGCTCTGAGCCCAAATTATTGTCTGTGGATTTCTCCCCAGAAATATCCTAAATGATTGTCATGTGACAGTTTTCAAACTCCATTCCCAAGAGCACCCTTTAAAATATTGTGTTATAAGCATGTCTTCCCAGGGTGGTTTGCATTTCATAGTCCAGGTCAGGTTTTCCAAATGACAAAGTTTAAACAAAGCTTCCGTTCCACTTTTAGCAACGAATACAGTCCAGGATTTTACACCAACCCCTGTAGGATTTATTTGTCTTGACTGCTATGCAAACTCACAATTGCTTGAACTCTCAATTCCCAAACCGTATTAAAATTACATCAGACATTTACCTTTGAAAGCTGCTGTCTCACTTTAAATCTGGTTACTGTAATTTTCCCTTTAACTCAGAACACTTTGTTTATTCTTCCATGAATTCTTCTGAACTATACCTTGGTCTCTGTTCACTTAACTCCAGACTTATAGAACATAGAACAGTACAGCACAGAACAGGCCCTTCGGCCCTCAATGTTGTGCCACTTCTTGGATATTTTTATTTTGTCATATGAGGAGAGACTAAATTGGTTCGGATTATATTTATTGGGGTTTAGAAGAGTGAGAGGGTCTCAGAAACTTACAAAATTCTAACTGGATTCGACAAGGTAGATTCAGAAAGAATGTTCCCAATGGTGGGATCTAGGGGTCATTGTTTGAGGATAAGGGGTAAACCTTTTAGGACTGAGGTGAGGAGACATGTCTTCACCTAACGAGTGGTGAATCTGTAGAAATCACTACCAGAGGAAGTAGTTGAGGCCAAAAGATTGTATAATTTCAAGAAGGAATTAGATATAGCTCTTGGGGCTAAAGGAAACAAGGGATATTGGGGTGGAGGTGGGATCAGGATATTGAACTAACTTGATGATTAGCATGATCATAATGAACGGAGGAGCAGGCTCGGAGGGCTAAATGGCCTCCTCCTGCTTCTATTTTCTATGTATTTCTCTAGTTTCTTTAATAAGCTGCTCTTCAGATATTTGCACGTATTTTCTTAACCATTACTCCACGGTATGGATTTTCTTCTAGCAAAGCTGAGAGATATTCTCTCACTGGCCTTTCTAAACCAACTTCTTCAAACAGAGCTGAAAGCTGCCTTCTTTCTAAATATCTATCTCCAATTGCAATCCAATTAGCTAACTAAAACTCAAAAGCTTCCCCAGCTGACAAAGCCCCAGTTGCTAAGCAACCACTGCTGGTCTATTTATTCTTCATGACTTAGCCCTCTCGAAGCACAATAGAAACACAGTTGAAACTTAACCAGCCCCACACAAACAAACACCTTCCAGGCACAGAAACATTAAATTAAACCCACATAAAATTGTACCTTGTTTCCAATGTTTATCAATAAATGTTTAAATCCCTTAACATGACCTTTGTCTTCCTAACAAAGTGCTTAGCACTGGCTTGCTGGCTTTGGCATGGAAGGAAAGCTGTAAGGGACATGCTCACCAAATGTATCACTTCAATTTCTTTGTGTATCCACTGAGGTGTTGAGGATGCAGGCAGCAGGCAGCCCTGCCATGGTAGCAGCTCACACCGAGATGAGGGGATGCATGGGCCTGTCATAGCCAGGAGGAGAAATGGCTTGAGCTGCAGGAGGCAATGAGACCTCTACAAGGTCAAGATGCTGGCCTATATGGACCACATCAACAGTAAGCATTGGACTGACCATAGGTGTATCGCATTGAGTGAAAGGCAATGTGAAAGCCACTCTCGCTTGTCCCAGGATGTGGTTGATGACATCTGCCAGCTTCTCCAATCCCTCAAGGATTGTGGGGAAATAATGCAGAGCACCTTGGCTGCACTGAATGAGTGCCTGACCAGTTGCCCTTTAATTATGGTGGCAGGACCTTTGACTCCATGAGGTAATGCCAAAGAAGGCAAATTCCTGCCCACCGAGCCACAATATTTGCCAAACCCTTTACTGGATGCGTGATTAATGAGCTAAAATTGAGCAAAAATCATACATTTTCAGCCACCCTGCCACCCATCGGGAATCACGCTGGCTTTCCTGCCGACCACCAGAGTTAGCCTCGGGAAAGGAGAATACCTACCCTGGTTCTCATCGGAATTATGCAGTCTCAGCTTGCCTCTTGTCTCATCCAATATGTGTGTGACATAGCAAAGGAGGGAATGGGCCTGTTAAAGCTCTCTGAAAGTAGACAGCTGGTGGATGATGGGCCATTTTCAATGCTTTAGAGATGGCCAAGAGAGATTGTGCAGACATAAAGAATGCCAGTGATTTTCATCTTGATATACTTGGTGCAAGGCAGGTGGAATGGGGATTCCACTTGCCAACAACAGATTTAATGTGATATATCAGTTCCAGAATAGATACAGCTCAGTTGCCCAAACATAATCTGAAGGGACAGCTTGATGACACTAAATTATTACGTCTAAATCGCACCATTTTGAGCAACAAAAGATTTTGGGACAACATATTTTCATCTTCACTTCCTGCCATTCACCCCAGTGCTCGACTTGAAATGTTTTTTCACAGTGAACTACAAGGGTAGACGTACCTTATATTCCTACTTTCACCATTCCTGCAAAATGCTGACTCATGCTGGGTTCTAGTTGGATTTGAATTGGAAGATTTCCAAAACATAATCCAACTCAGGATTGCTGATGTGTTTAACAGTAAACACTGAGTGTTGGCAGTTGGGTTGGTCCTATCCTGATCTCCTCCCCACATCCACAACATGGGTGAATGGCTGGAAGACAAGGATGATTTCTTTTTTTCACCTCCACTCGGTTGTCAAGGGATACTGGGGCCAGTTTTAACACTCGTGCCACCAACAAGTTGGGCCGAAACAGTTCAGAGTGACGCCCCAAACCCAAATATTGTTACATTGTTGGGTTTTTGATCCAGATACACAACATCGGCTGAATGAGTCCACTGACTCTCAAAGATATGGCTTCCTCCCTTGGAGGTTTCTGCACAGATATTGAAGACACCCTTTGGGAGCTTCAACAAGGTTTTGACAAGGTGAATCTTGGACTTGATGAACTGGAAGTCAACTTTGAAACCGGCATTCAACCCTCTGACAGCAACTAATGGTGTAAAGTTCATAGAACTGGCAGTACACGTAGAGGCTATGTGGCTCAACAAGTTCAATCCACTATTTATTCCCTTTATGAGCCATCTCCTACCCTACTCATCTCAGACTATCAGTATATCTTTTATTCATTTCTTCTCCCTCCAGGTCTGTAGCTTCCCCTTGGATGTATGTTCCATTCACCTCAGTCACTCAGCATTCTAACCACTCTCTGAATATAGAACTTTCTTCTGAATTCTCTGTTTGATTTAATAAAGCCGATCTTATTATTTATGACCCCAGAAGCCAAAACATCATCTCTACGTCAATCCTGTAAAATCCCTTCATAATTTTAGGGGCTTCTATTAGGTCACATCTCAATCTTGTCTTGTCAAGCACCTCAACTTGTCCATTTGCTCCTGGTGATTAAAGTTCTCTTGGTTCGGTATCATCTTTCTAAATCATTGCTGCACCTTATCCAATGCCTCTGTATCCTTTTCATAGCACAGAAACCAGAACTGAGTGCATTCTCCAAGTGCAGTTTATTATTCTATAGAAGGTTAACATAAATTCTCTGCCATAGTTTTGTTTTATTTGCCTTTTGAAGGAAGGGGAAGCCCTTTCCTCAGATGAATTGGCTTGGAGATCTGTGGTAGCATGGCCCCTTTAAAGGGGCGGGGTCCACAGACCACATGACTGGCTCAGAACCAACCACACGAGAATGTGTGAACAATGGCCAAAAGATGGTTTGCGTGGGAACCTTGGGAGCAGGAGCCCGGGCAGTGTGGATTCTTGGGTCAAAGTGTTAAGACCTGTTACATTGTGTTCTGTGCCCGGTACTTAACTGCCTTTCATCAATAAAACCCCTTTGTTATCTACTGGAAACCTCCAGCATATGAAGTCTCAAGCAACCACATTGGCGATGAGGTAAAAGTTTCAATCGCAGCCGACAGTCGTCGTGAATTAAGGGAGGAAGGAAAGAGCAAGTGAACAAGTAGAGAAGTGCCAGCAAGAGTCTGGAATCACTAAACCGTGAGTGAGAATGCCTATGATTGATAACGTACACCCATTTGACCAAGGGGCTGAGGATTGGAGTGAGTGCATCGGACAGCTCCATTTGTTCTAAACTGGCGATCATGATCACAGCCAAGGATGAGCAGTAGGTGATTCTTCTCACAGGTTGCCACAAATGTATAATTTGATTAAGAACCTCATATCCCCAGAAGCACCTGACCCGAAAACCTTTGACCAGATAGTGAAATTAGTCAAAGAACATTTCAACCCAAGGCCTTCCAACATTATAGGTTTATATATAGTCCCGAAAGACATGCTATTAGGTAATATGGACATTTTGAATTCTCCCTCTGTGCACCTGAACAGGTGCTGGAATGTGGAAACTAAGGGCTTTTCACAGTAACTTCGAGTCTACTTGTGACAATAAAGATTATTCTTATTATTAGGTTTTATTCTGCAGTGAGGGATCATAAAAGCCTGTCTGAGCCTTCATAGCCAGGCTTAGCCAGCTCTCTGAGCACTGTGAGTTCAGATCCGCGGTGTGACATGTTGCTAGTTTGTGAATTCGCGGTTAGTGACATGTTGCTAGTTTGTGAGATCTGTGGTTAGTGATATGTTGCTAGCTTGTGAGATCCATAACCAGCAATTCCAGAAGATGCTCCTGACTAAAACCACTGTGATGTTGGAAAAAGTGACAGAGATAGTTCAGGTAATGGTGTGTGCTGAAAAAGGCACCACTGGGATCCCAAGCATGGCTGAAGAGAGGGTTAACCAAGTATGGGGCAGAATGGCCGCGAGGTCTGTAACAGCACAGTTCAGAGCCAGACACGGTCCTAGGGATGGGACCGGAGTCAAAGGACCAGGAAAAGACAGGGTGTCAACCCAAGTCAAAGGGGGACTGCTGTCATTGAGGAGGAGGCCAGGAGACCTGTCATGTTCGGGAGTTTGTGTGTTTCTAATGCAACCTCAGGGAGAACATTCAAGCACATTGCCAGGCTATGCAAAGCACGTCAATGAAAAGAAACAATAGTAGCAGTCCACAGTGCCACTGACCATAGTGGAGAAGAGACCTGAAGAAGAGCGTGCAATGTATCAGTGAATAAGGGTCAACCGCAAATTTCTCAAAGTGGAAGTCGACAATGGGGCTTTGGTGCCCGTAGTGGAAGAGCAGGCTTTCCAATATGTTTGGGTGAGAACGCAGCCTTTAAGTTTGAAGATACTACCACTAACCTTTCCATGGACACCGTGGAAACTTAGAAAATCCTTCAAACCACCAACCCACCTGCGTGCAAAGGACAGGAGGCCACTCTGCCCTTGGTTGTCAGGAAAGGGCATATACGCAGTCTGATGGGAAGAAACTGGTTAGAGAAGATTCAGTTAAATTGGCTATAATTGTTTTTAAATATCAGTGGCGCTCTTCAAAATGTCTTAAGCAGGTACAAAGACTCTTTTCTCAAGGAATGAGACCGGATTAAAAGTGTCAAAGCCAAAATCGATGTCAATCCGGATTTGGTGCCCAAGTTATTCAGAGGTAGAGCAGTGCCATGAGCACTGCATCAGAAGGTTGAAGCAGAGCTAAGAGATTGAAAGAGCGATGAGTAAGAAATCCGATATTCAACTTCGCCGGCAGTTCCCTAATTTTTTGTTGTTGTAGAACTCAGCCACCCCACTCCTTTACAGGGATCACACCAACTGAGCAGCTCATGGGTGGTCAGTTGGATTTTGAGTTTCCAAATTTGGTGGGGAAATTGGAGGCACATAACGCCTCTCAGAGGGGTCAGCAGTCAAAGTAGGGGGCTGACATGTTGTTCCGGGTGGGAGACACAGTTTTGGTCTGTAATTTTGCTTCAGGCCTGCGTCACTTAACATAACAAGTTGGGGCCCAATTGGGGGCCGGTGTCACATGTGGTCAACATCAACAGGAAGACTGTCAGAAAGCATATCGACCATTTGAGTCATCAGTGGGGTGGTAACACCCAGCTTGGAGTCAGCAAGTCCCACCAGTATCGTGAACACTCCTGTTAACTCCATTTGGCCAGGGGCTCCTGAATCTACTAACCAGCTGCAGCCGCCGAGGCCGATGAGGCCGTTCACATGTCATTGTGGCAAAGTGATAACGACTATTTGATAACTCGAATTGCCAGGCTGGTACTAAGCCTGGAGTAGGGTTATGGAGGTCTGAGAGGAGACAGAGGTTTCGGGACCAATGAACTTTTTGATAGACTGTCTTTCTCCTGTTGTCGCCATTAACATTTGTAACTTCTGTATATAGCTCATGGGGTACCGTGGACCACGTGACTGGCTCAGGACCAATTGCGCAAAAGTGCACGAACATCGGCCAGTAGGGACTTTGCGCAGGGCCCTGGGAGAAGGACCTTGGGCAGTGTGGACCAGGGAGCCGACATGTTAATCCTGTTTCATTGTGTTCTGTTACTTAACTGCCTTTGCCTTTCATCAGTAAACCCCTTTGTTAACTACTGGAAGCCTCCAGTGTAAGTCTCGAGCCACCACAATATGCCTTGCTGGAGGTGACTGCTGGAGGTGACTGTACCTGATTTGCAGAATTACAGCTTTGTCGCAGCAAGGAGACATTTCATGTGCCATGACTTTTTGATGTTTTCTGTTTTCACCTAATTGTTTCATTTCCTAAGCCACAATTGTGAAATACATGTTTACAGCCCTTCTGAATTCATCATTAATCATACTTTTAAACTTTTTAACACAGGCCAAGGTCCATAGGTCCCAAGTACATAAGGAAAATTAACTGGAGCACTTATCTACCCACTCTCTAAACTCAAGGAATTCACAACAGGTCTAATTCTGAGTTCTGGTGGACTTGGCACCCATGCCACATATTGTGACAAACAAACATTGCAAAGCGCTGTGTGGAGGCGAATATCTGACATTCATAGACTTAGGAGGCTTTCCCGCACCAGGTGACACAACACATATGCTTATCTCAATCTCCATAGCTAGTTACTCATGGAACAGCTCACAAGCCTGTCACCAGAGACACTGGGCGCGATTTAACTAATTGTAAATAAAGTCCCATATCAAGCATGTTTAGCCGTGTGTTTCCTGGCTCTCGCGGCTAAAGCTGCACATAGCCCATTCTGCACTGAGAAGCTCTGCTTTCCGGAACTACTCAGTGAAGTGAGAGATTGGGACATCATCTCTGGAGCCCCGACACAACCCCCGACTCCTCCCTCGCCCCAACTCACTATGAGGAGGCCCCCCACCCCCTACACCATCCCAACACTGCGCAAGACAGCCCCGGCCCAATCTCCACGGCACAAAAAATGCCAGCCTGGCACATTAGCAGTGCCAATCTGGTACCCTGACAATGCTTCTGCCAGCTGGCAGTGCCAAGTTGGCACCCAGGTGGCACTGTCAGGGTGCCAGGCTAGCAGTGCCTGGGGGACAGTGCCAGGATACCACCATGCCCAAAGGACAATCACCTAGGTGCCTCCAATCCCCTGGGAGATACCCATGAGTGCCATTCCGTACAGTCCCCGTTTGTGGAGACCAGTACTGAATGGTGCTCGCCGAGGTCTCGGAGTCAAAAGGTATAGACAATAATGCCTCGGGTGCATCAGGAAATTGCATATTAAAGTGAGACTAGCTGTATTGCTCTAACGTGCAGATTGGCCAAAACATGATCCTGCCCACAGTCAGCTGGGTTCATGTCAAAGCTTCTCACGAGGCACTGCAAGCTGGGTAGATCCTGGGAGCGAGGTCTCCCGGCTTCTGTTGGCTATGTTGCACCATGCCACACTGCTTTCAGGTGCAGCGTGGCCATTCGATCACGCCCTATAGCTTGAGAAGCACCCCGCTGCATCAAGCGAGGTTAATCGAGAGAATCCCCTACTCTTGTCATCAGAAAATGGGCACAATGGAAAGATTTACAGGTGATAATCAACGTGTTTGGCCAGGTTATGGTTCATGGCATCAAATCCTGGAGCTTCTGGTTCAGAGGCAACAACGCTACCCACTGCACCACAAGATATTCTGGCAGGAGTGTTTAACAATCATGCTACTGATTAACTGCACATGAAGATTTGCCGTGTACTTTCCTGACTTATTTCCAAAGTGACAATTTAATTACTTTTGTACAGTGAGAAACGTTCAATATTTTCCAATCCCAGTGTATGAATTTTCAGTTCCGTGTTGTTATTAAATTTGAATTAAGGAGTATGTGGTGGGACACATTTCATAGTTTGCTGCCGTCACTGTGAGCTAATTTTAGTGTTTTATCATGTTTCTAGAGAGGCCCTTCAATTTCTTCAACAAGCCAAAAATTGTTGCCCACTAGCTTCCTATTTCTGCAAAGACCTTGTATGCTCGAGGATGAATACAGTTGTAGCTACAATGATAGACTTCCTACAGTGCAGAAGGAGGCCATTTGGCCCATCGAGTCTATACCGACCCTCTGAGAGAGTACCTTACCTTTGAACACTAAGGGGCAAATTCTCATGGTCAATCCACCTAACCTGCACATCTTTGGACTGTCTGAGGAAACCCACGCACACATGGGGATAATGTGCAAACTCCAAACAGATAGTTACCCAAGGCTGGAATCGAACCTGGGTATCTAGCTCTGAGAGGCAGCAGTGCTAACTACTGTGCCATCGTGCCACCCAATGATTGTTTGTTGCTGACTGCATCTTATTTCTATCCAAGCTGCTATTGGAGATATTTGCCTCAAAAGCACAAGGTTGCAGGCTCAAGATCCACTCCGTAGCTTGAGCACAAAAAAAAATTAACACTCCTGTGCAGGAGTGAGGGAACACTGCACTGTCTGAGGGACTAACTTTGTAATGAGATGTTAAATCAAGTCTGCAGCTGCCTGCTCCAGAGAATGTAAAATATCCCATGGGACTATTTTGAAGACGAGCAGAGCGGGGGAGTCATCCTTGGTGTCCCGACCGATATTCATCCCTTAATCAACATTTAAAAAACCAGATGATCTTGTCACGATCACATTGCTGCATATGGGATCTTGTTCTACGCGGATTGGTTGACTACATTACAATTGAGACTACATTTATTTTTAAAAGTACTTCATTGATTGTAAAATGCCCAGAGACGGCCGGTGGCCATGCAAAGTGCAATTAAAATAGAAGTAATTTTAAAATATTAATGCAGTTTGGTCCAGCTGGCAGGTTAACCAGCTAAACCCATTTACAGAATTGAAATAACTGGAACAGCGCAACATTTTGATAATGGCAGCAGCAAATGGCCAGATCATTTTACAACAGACCCTGAACAATGGTGGATCAGTGAGAATCTCTTTCACCAACATTCACTGTTATTCTTGTATTTTGTTGCACCAGTCTAGTATCCATGCCTTTGTGATTTGTGCCCTCTCCCTCCAACTCCAAGGGGGAGGGGGAGGAGGGAAGGAGGGTGGCAGGTGAGGGAGGGGGAAGGATTGGGGTTGAGGTCAAAGGTGGGTGGGTGTGAGGGCGAAGGATGGTGGGGGTGTGAAGGGCGGAGAAGGGTGGGAATGAGGAAGGTGGAGGGTGAGGATGTGGAGGGCGATGGTGGTGTGGAGGGCGGTGGGGGGTGTGGAGGGTGGAGATGAAGAACGCGGGGTGAGGAGTGTGGGGATGAGGGTAGTGGAAGAGGGTGGTAGTGAGGGAAGCAGAGGAGGGTGAGGGTGGCAGAGGAGGGTGGAGGTGAGGGTGACAGAGGAGGGTGGGGTGAGCGTGGCAGCAGGGGGTGGGGGTGAGCGTGGCAGAAGGGGGTGGGGGTGAGGGGTTGGGGGTGAGGGGGATGGGGTGAGGAGAGCGGAGGAGTATGGGGGATGAGGAGGAGTTTGGGGGAGGGCAGAGAAGGGTGGGGAAGGTGCGGGGATAGGATGGTGGGCGAAGGGCAGAGGAGGGTGGGGAGAGGTGAGGGTGGAGGAGGATTTGGGATGTGAAGATGGAGGAGGGTGGAGAGGTGAAGGAGGGAGATGAGGATGGGTGGATAGGAAGATGAGAATGGGTGGGGAGGGAGATGAGGGTCGATACTGTGGGATGGCAGGTGAGGGTAGGAGGGAGAGAGGGGGAGGTGTGGGTGGGAGGGTGGGAAGTCAGGGAGGGGTGGGCATGTTCGGGAAGGAGGTGAGTGTGAGAGGGAGCTGGGGTTTAACGTGATGGTTGGGGGAAGAGGTTGGAGGTGATGGCTGGGGGAGGGGAAGGGATGTGATGGTTGGGGGAGGGGGTTGGAGGTGATGGTTAGGGGAGGGGGGGAAAGGAGGTGATGGTTGGGGGACGGGGTTGGAGGTGATTGTTGAGGAGAGGGGAGAGAAGTGATTGTTGGGGAGGGGAGGGAGATGATGGTTGGGGGAGGGGGTTGGAGGGGATGGTTGGGGGAGGGAGGAGCGAGGTGATAGTTGGGGGAGGGGATTGGAGGTGACAGTTGGGGGAGGGGGTTGGAGGTGCTGGCTGGGGGAGGGGGAGGGAGGTGAGGTTTAGAGAGGGGGTTGGAGGTGATGGTTGGAGAGGGGGTTGGAGGTGCTGCCTGGGGGAGGGAGGTGAGATTTGGGGGAGGAGTTTGGAGGTGATGGTTGGGGAGGGGTTGGAGGTGATGGTAGGGGGAGGGGTTTGGAGGTGATGGTTGGGGGAGGGGGTTGGAGGTGATGATTGGGGGAGGGGGTTGGAGGTGATGGTTGGGGGAGGGGGTTGGAGGTGATGGTTGGGGGAGGAGGTTGGATGCGATGGTTGGGGGAGGGGGTTGGAGGTAATGGTTGGAGAGGGGGTTGGAGGTGCTGCCTGGGGGAGGGAGGGGAGATTTGGGGGAGGAGTTTGGAGGTGATGGTTGGGGGAGGGAGTTGGAGGTGATGGTTGGGGGATGGGGTTGGAGGTGATGGTTGGGGGAGGGGTTTGGAGGTGATGGTTGGGGGAGCGGGTTGGAGGTGATGGTTGGGGGAGCGGGTTGGAGGTGATGGTTGGGGGAGGGGGTTGGAGGTGATGGTCGGGGGATGGGGTTGGAGGTGATGGTTGGGGAGGGGGTTGGAGGTGATGGTTGGGTTAGGGGGTTGGAGGTGATGGTTGGGGGAGGGGGTTGGAGGTGATGGTTGGGGGATGGGGTTGGAGGTGATGGTTGGGGGAGGGGGTTGGAGGTGATGGTTGGGGGAGGGGGTTGGTGATGGTTGGGGGAGGGGGTTGGAGGTGATGGTTGGGGGACGGGTTTGGAGGTGATGGTTGGGGGAGGGGGTTGGCGGTGATGGTTGGGGGATGGGGTTGGAGGTGATAGTTGGGGGAGGGGTTTGGAGGTGATGGTTGGGGGAGGGGGTTGGAGGTGATGGTTGGGGGAGGGGGTTGGAGGTGATGGTTGGGGGAGGGGTTGGAGGTGATGGTTGGGGACGGGTTTGGAGGTGATGGTTGGGGGAGGGGGTTGGAGGTGATGGTTGGGGGAGGGGTTTGGAGGTGATGGTTGGGGGAGGGGTTTGGAGGTGATGGTTGGGGGACGGGTTTGGAGGTGATGGTTGGGGGAGCGGGTTGGAGGTGATGGTTGGGGGAGGGGGTTGGAGGTGATGGTTGGGGGAGGGGGTTGGAGGTGATGGTTGGGGGAGGGGGTTGGAGGTGATGGTTGGGGGAGGGGGTTGGAGGTGATGGTTGGGGGAGGGGGTTGGAGGTGATGGTTGGGGGAGGGGGTTGGAGGTGATGGTTGGGGGAGGGGGTTGGAGGTGATGGTTGGGGGAGGGGGTTGGAGGTGATGGTTGGGGGAGGGGGTTGGAGGTGATGGTTGGGGGAGGGGGTTGGAGGTGATGGTTGGGGGACGGGTTTGGAGGTGATGGTTGGGGGAGGGGGTTGGAGGTGATGGTTGGGGGAGGGGTTTGGCGGTGATGGTTGGGGGAAGGGGTTGGAGGTGATGGTTGGGGGAGGGGGTTGGAGGTGATGGTTGGGGGAGGGGGTTGGAGGTGATGGTTGGGGGAGGGGGTTGGAGGTGATGGTTGGGGGAGGGGGTTGGAGGTGATGGTTGGGGGAGGGGGTTGGAGGTGATGGTTGGGGACGGGTTTGGAGGTGATGGTTGGGGGAGGGGGTTGCAGGTGATGGTTGGGGGAGGGGTTTGGAGGTGATGGTTGGGGGAGGGGTTGGAGGTGATGGTTGGGGAGGGGGTTGGAGGTGATGGTTGGGGGAGGGGGTTGGAGGTGATGGTTGGGGGAGGGGGTTGGAGGTGATGGTTGGGGGAGGGGTTTGGAGGTGATGGTTGGGGACGGGTTTGGAGGTGATGGTTGGGGGAGGGGGTTGGAGGTGATGGTTGGGGGAGGGGTTTGGAGGTGATGGTTGGGGAGGGGTTTGGAGGTGATGGTTGGGGACGGGTTTGGAGGTGATGGTTGGGGGAGCGGGTTGGAGGTGATGGTTGGGGGAGGGGGTTGGAGGTGATGGTTGGGGGAGCGGGTTGGAGGTGATGGTTGGGGGAGGGGGTTGGAGGTGATGGTTGGGGGAGGGGGTTGGAGGTGATGGTTGGGGGACGGGTTTGGAGGTGATGGTTGGGGAGCGGGTTGGAGGTGATGGTTGGGGGAGGGGGGTTGGAGGTGATGGTTGGGGGAGGGGGTTGGAGGTGATGGTTGGGGGAGGGGGTTGGAGGTGATGGTTGGGGGATGGGGTTGGAGGTGATGGTTGGGGGAGGGGTTGGAGGTGATGGTTGGGGGATGGGGTTGGAGGTGATGGTTGGGGAGGGGGTTGGAGGTGATGGTTGAGGGAGGGGGTTGGAGGTGATGGTTGGGGAGCAGGTTGGAGGTGATGGTTGGGGGAGGGGGTTGGAGGTGATGGTTGGGGGAGCGGGTTGGAGGTGATGGTTGGGGAGGGGTTGGAGGTGCTGGTTGGGGGATGGGGTTGGAGGTGATGGTTGGGGAGGGGTTTGGAGGTGATGGTTGGGGGAGGGGGTTGGAGGTGATGGTTGGGGGAGGGGGTTAGAGATGATGGTTGGGGAGGGGTTTGCAGGTGATGGTTGGGGGGGGATTGGAAGTGATAGTTGGGGGCGTGGGATGGGATGGGATGGCTGGGGAGGGGAAGGGATGGGATGGTTGGGGGAGGGGAAGGAAGGTGATGTTTGGGGAAGGGGGCTGGAGGTGCTGGCTGGGAGAGTGGGTTGGAAGCGATGGTGGGGGGCGTGGGGTTGGAGGTGATGGTTGGGGAGGGGTTTGGAGGTGATGGTTGGGGAGCAGGTTGGAGGTGATGGTTGGGGGAGGGGGTTGGAGGTGATGGTTGGGGGAGGGGGTTGGAGGTGATGGTTGGGGAAGGGGTTTGGAGGTGATGGTTGGGGACGGGTTTGGAGGTGATGGTTGGGGACGGGTTTGGAGGTGATGGTTGGGGGAGGGGGTTGGAGGTGATGGTTGGGGGAGGGGTTTGGAGGTGATGGTTGGGGAGGGGTTTGGAGGTGATGGTTGGGGAGCAGGTTGGAGGTGATGGTTGGGGGAGGGGGTTGGAGGTGATGGTTGGGGGAAGGGGTTGGAGGTGATGGTTGGGGAGGGGTTGGATGTGCTGGTTGGGGGATGGGGTTGGAGGTGATGGTTGGGGAGGAGTTTGGAGGTGATGGTTGGGGAGCAGGTTGGAGGTGATGGTTGGGGGAGGGGGTTGGAGGTGATGGTTGGGGGAGGGGGTTGGAGGTGATGGTTGGGGGAGGGGTTTGCAGGTGATGGTTGGGGTGGGGGTTGGAAGTGATAGTTGGGGGCGTGGGGAGGGATGGGATGGTTGGGGAGGGGAAGGAAGGTGATGTTTGGCGGAGGGGGCTGGAGGTGCTGGCTGGGAGAGTCGGTTGTAAGCGATGGTTTGGGGCGTGGGGTTGGAGGGGATGGTTGGGGGAGGGTGGCGGTTAAAGGGGTGGGGAGGTATCCCTGAATGGCTGATTCTCCAGCAGGGAAAGGGAGTTCTCCAATCCCGGCCGCTCACTGTCAGTTAAACTGAGGACCTCCCCTTTATGGGAAATCAGCTGCTTTCTTCCCCAGGAGATGAGTCAGACGGCTGGGGGAGTGAACCAGCAGCAACAACAACAGAAAGTTTGCATTTCCTTTAAATGTTCTTGCATCAGATCCGCTCGTCATTACTGAGAAGTCATTTATCCTGGACAGGAACTTCCGCAAACTCTGAAACCAGCAGCAAGTCCGTGAAACCTCACTGAGTGTCTTACCTGGCCCGGAGGAAGTGCAAAATGTGGCGAGGTTTATTGAGAGCGAGGAGCCTGCTCCCAGCCGCAGTCACTGGCAGATCTCCCACCCAGGTCTCCTGGCTCAAACCTAACCCCAGACGATCTCTGTGCAGTAAAGTGAACCAGGACAGCGCTGTTAAAGCGACCGACTCAACTGTAAAAGCTGGCTCACCTGAACTGGGTAAGGATTATCCATCTAGTCGGTACCAGATTAAATACAAAAAACAAACAATTGCTGGTCTATGTACCAGGAAATAGGGTGGATTTTTTTCATCCGAACTGGGGGAAAAAAGTAAGGAATGTAATGGGTAGGCCTGCACTGTGGCGCAGTGGTTAGCACTGCTGCCTCATTGCGCTGAGGCCCCAGGTCACTGTCTGTGTGGAGTTTGCACATTCTCCCCCTGTCTGCCAGAGTCTCAACCCCACAGCCCAAAGATGCGCAGGGTAGGTGGATTGACCACGCTAAATTGCCCCTTAATTTGGAAAAAAATAATTGGATACTGTAAATTTATTTTTAAATAAGGAATGTAATAGGTTTTAGTCAAGTGAAAGGTGGGAGGGTGGAAAAGGACAAGAGGGAAGTCGTGTGGGAAACAGGAGAAATTAAATTAAAACCTGGTAGGATCCCAGGTACTCGGAATGAGATGGGTAAAGAGATAGAAGTGTTGGGGGGGGGGGGGGGGGGGCTGAAATTTTACCAACAGGCTGGAGCTGGAAGAATGGCGCAGGCAGCCATCAGGAGGAGTACCAGCCCCCTTCCTGCCAACTTCCCAGTGGAAGGCAGACAACTGTGATACTAAGTGCCATTTCCCAGCTCCACAGGAATTTAGTTCCTGTTGGGGGGTGAGTGGGAGGTGGTGCAAGGAAAGAACTCCCAGAGAGTGAGACAGTCCAGTGAAATCTGGCGGCTTTACAGCAGATTCCAGGACTTTGCTCTTTTTGGACCACTCCATTGCCCACAAGTGAGTCCTCCACGATGTGTGTGAGGAAGTGCGAATGACAGAACGATGCATTATTGATGTCCAGAAGCAAAATTGAGAACTAAACCCAAACCCATGAAAGGGACAAAATGGAGGCTGTGGTTATGGACTGAAATTGTTAACTTGTTGTGCCCGGAAGGCTGTCGAATGCTAGATCAAAAGACAAGCTATGTTGTTCATTAGAATCGGGTTATGCTATCAGACTGAACGAGGGTGTTGCACAAAGCCTGATCTGTTTCGGTGTCCCAAATGTAGAGCACAGCACACCGTGAGCAGCAAATACAGTCAACTAGATTGAAAGAAGTACACATTCAGTCGGAAGGAGTGCTTGGGGCTGTGTGAGAAGCTCCCACAGAAAAGGGAGGGGCTTTTAGGTGTGACTGAGGAGTGAACAAGAGTCTTCGGAGGGAACAGTCCCTTTGAGATGCTGAAAAGGTATTTGGCGGCAGCATCACACAAACTTGTGGAAATGGTGGAAAATGATCCATTGAATATGGAGGCTAGCTGGGTAGAAAATTCAATACCTGCTTCTTCCTGTTGTACATCATGAGTGTATGTCCAACATGTAAAGGCGTCACGGTAGTGCAGTGGTTAGCACGACTGCCTCACAGCGCCAGAGACCTGGATTCAATTCCGGCCTTGGGTGACTGTATGGAGTTTACACTTTCTCCCCATTATGCTCCGATTTCTTCCCACAGTTCAAAGATGTGCAGGTTAGGTGGATTGGCCTTGTTAAATTGCCCCTTAGTATCCAGGGATGTACAGTTCAGGTGGGCTTACAGGGATGGTGAGCTCTTTCAGAGGGTCAGTACAGACTTGATGGGCCGAATGGCCTCCTTCTGCAGTGTAGATATTCTGTGATTCTATGAAAGGATCCATTCTTGCCAGTTGTGTTACATTTATCTGCAGGTACAATAACACAGGATATTCTGGCCCCTAATTATTAAAAGGAGCAGTGGTAAGGACAATAGGCTGGACGTTCCGGTCATGTGCCATTCGCTAGCAGCGGGACAATTCCTGCTGCTTGTAAATGGGATTTCCCATTGAAACCATCCCGGGCTGCCGCTAAACTGACTGGCAGTGGTGCGCTGCCGGTGGGAAAGTGAATCCCGACGACCGGAGAATCCCGGCCAGTGAGTTTAGACAAAACATTTCCTTGTTGGTAAAAGAGCTGGGGGGTGCTATTGGAGAGCCTTTTTTTAAACAGCCAATTGTTGTGGCCTGCAGCACATGGCCCAAAACAGTAAAGAATTCCAAAAGGGAATTGGATAAATTCACACAGGCAACATTTGCAGGACGATGAGAAAAGAGAAGGGAAGTGGCTTCAACTGGATAACTCTTTCAGTGAGCTGGTACCAGTACAATGAGCACTGTATTTATTTGGCAGGGTTTGTCTGGTATGTATTGGTAATCTGATCTGGCAGAGCTTATGTAATTTCTTTTATAGTTTCCTTAAATTCATGCCATATTAAGGACCCCAGTGGCACTCAGCAGGCTGGGCTCGATGTTAGTATTTCAATGAAATGGATGTTTCCAACCTGGAAATGAGATGAACTTTCCTCAAAACAACCCTCAGTGACTCGTTTTACAGGAGCTGTATTCATTTAAAAGACATTAAAGTAAATGTTGGATCAGTTAACAACACGTTGTCCAGTTTCCCTGACTGTAGGGACATAGTGAGGAGGGGTGTGAAGATAATGCCCAATATCTCACCAAACAGACCAATCTTGACTTATGGACCTGGGAATGACATGTTTAGATCTCCAGTTACCTTCACATGTGCAGTGGAAGAGTGGGTGATATTGGGGATGAGCCCAATCAGTTCTTTTCTGAAATTCCCAACATGCACACTGCCTACCCTGTTCCCAAACACCCCCACCTACCCACGTTAGCACATACACCATTGCAGCCCCACCCCACACACACCCCCACTCGCACACCATCACCTACACACACTCACACCCCCGAGCACAGTCACACGCCCCGCCCACACTCACTAGCACCTACACACACACACTCACACCCCCATCCGCACTCCCACCATCACACACACCCCACACCATCACCCACAATCATACAACCCCCAGCCACACTCACCAACACATCATCACCCCCCCACTCATACCACCACCACCACACCCCCAGCCACACTCACACACCATACACCCCAACCCACACAAACCCCCACCCACACACCACCTTATCCCCACCCACGCTCACACACCACTACCCACGCACACACCGCATTGCCACCCACACATCACCACACCCCCACCCCATACTCGCACGCCGCTACCCACACCCACACACATAGCCACACCCACAATCTCACACACCACTACTCCCCACTCACACAAACCACCCCCATCACCACACACCACCACACCCCCACTCACAAACCACTCCCCACCCACACATCATGATACACCACCTTATCCCCACCCACACTCACACCACCATATACACACTCACCCTCTATATACACGCACAAACCAGACACACACACACACGGGGGAAGGGAGTAAATGTAAGAGAAAAGAGTCTTTGCTTCAGATGATGGGTCTTTGCAGGCTTCCTCCACAGTTGCTTGGGAATCACATTTCTTGTTTAGTAGCATACCCACTCAAAACAGACACACAGGTACAGTCACAAATGCACACACATTGAAAAACGGATACACAGGCATAAACGCACATCTACACACAAAAATATACACAGGTAAGGCACAAACACACACAGACCAAAACATGAATTCATGTTCAAAAACAGGCAGATATATACACACAAAAACATACACAAGTACAGATACATACACTCACTCAAAAACAGATACGCAGGCACATACACACACACACACTGATAAACAGAGACACAGGTACACACCAATACACATGCACAGTGGCACACTGGAAATAATCATCATAATAACAATCTTTGTTAGCATCGCATTGCTTTGTTAGCACTGCAATGAAGTTACTGTGAAAATCCCCCAGTCGCCACATTCCGGCCCCTGTTCGGGTACACTGAGGGAGAATTCAGAATGTCCAATTCACCTAACATACACAGCTACATACACACATACTATAGGCACAGACATGTACGATAAACAGATACACGGGTATACACACACAAATACACACACACATAGCCACACCCACAATCACACACACCACCACTCCCCACTCACACAAACCACCCCCATCACCACACACCACCACACCCCCACTCACAAACCACTCCCCACCCACACATCACGATACACCACCTTATCCCCACCCCCACACACACCACCACCACCCATGCACACACTGCACTGCCACCCACAAACCACCCCCCACCCACACACATCACCACACACCACCGTACCCCCACCAACACTCACACACCACCACACACACAAACCACCACCCCCCACCCACACTCTCACATCACCACCGTAACCCCACCCACACACCACCTTACCCCCACCCACACAAGCGTACCCCCACCCACACCACCACACACACACACACACACACACACACACATCACCACACCCCCACCCAAACTCACACACCAGAACACCCCCACACACACCACTGCACCCCTCGACGCACATCCAAACTACATGCATAGATATACTCCAAAGGTCCAATCAGACAAATAACTTCCCTCCTCCAAACACTCCACCCACAATTTAAACAGAGATGTCCACCCCTGAATGCACCTCTTTCCCAGTTACAGTTACACAAACACACACAAACTGTTAAACAGATACACAGGTACACACACAAACACTCAAAACAGATATACAGGTACAGACACAAACACACATTGAAAAACACATATACAACAGATCGAAGACGGGACATGGGCTGATGCCCTGGAGAGGGTTAATTCTTCCTCCTCGTGTGCGCGGCTTAGCCTCATCCAATTCAAGGTGCTGCACCGGGCCCACATGACTGGGACGAGGATGAGTAGGTTCTTTGGGGGTGAGGACAGGTGTGTCAGGTGCTCGGAGAGTCCAGCGAACCATGCCCATATGTTCTGGGCATGCCCGGCACTGGAGGAGTTCTGGAAGGGGGTGGCGAGGACAGTGTCGAGGGTGGTGGGATCCAGGGTCAAGCCAGGATGGGGACTCGCGATTTTTGGGGTTGGGGTGGAGCCGGGAGTGCAGGAGGCGAAAGAGGCCGGTGTGCTGGCCTTTGCGTCCCTAGTAGCCCGGCGAAGGATCTTGCTACAATGGAAGGATGCGAGGCCCCCAAGCGTGGAGACCTGGATCAATGACATGGCGGGTTTCATTAAGCTAGAGAAGGTCAAATTCGCCCTGAGAGGGTCGGTACAAGGGTTCTTTAGGCGGTGGCAACCTTTTCTCGACTTTCTGGCTCAACGATAGGGTACTGGGACAGTAGCAGCAGCAACCAGGGGAGGGAAAAGGGGAGGGAAAAGGGGGGGGGGGGCCGACAATGACTATGTTTGTTTATTTAATTTTAATATTTTTTTAAGTTCTTTTGTTGTTCATTTGGGTGGGGGGATGTGATACATGCGCCGATACGGTCTGGGGGTGTCACAGTTATTATGGGTTATTTTGTTGCATTTCATTGTTTGTCGTTATGTTTTATATTTTCTGTAAAAAATTCCAATAAAAATTATATTAAAAAAAAAGAAAAACACATATACACACACACATACTAAAAACAGATAGAGACAAACACACACATACTCAACAGATGCACAGTTACAGTCACACACGCACTCAAAAACAGATGATATGCAGATATAGATAAACACATATTCAAGAAACAGATACACAGGTACAGTCACAAGCACTCACACACACTGTAAAACAGATACACAGTGTAGTAATCCACGGGAGGCAGGAGTCCGTCACCACACCAATATTTACTTACAATAACGATATTACAGGAGCAGCTACAAACAGTGCTGCTAGCAGTCCAGTCAACTTAAGACTGGCTCACAAAGCTTACACAGGTGATTATATGGCCCCCCTCAATGAGCTATCATTAAGGGAGCTCATACTCCAATTGGCCAAACAATAAAGCCAATTGGAGTTCATTACACCCCCCCCCCCCCCCCCCCCCCCCCCAAGGTCAGAGGAATTCCTGCCAGCTGGCATTCCTCTGAACTTCTTCCTGCTCCTCATGTCTGGGTCTGTCACCTCTGTCGTCCGCCGAAGTGGGCACACCACCTTATAGGTGCCCATCTTTTCCTTGACGACCTCCTTGGAAACTGTTCTTCCTCCTCCTTGGGGAGAGGTGTCACGGAGGCCTCGTCGAGCGTTCCCATCTCCGACTCTGACGACTGGGTCTGGAGAAATTGCTCGGGGCTGGGGTGTGGGTATCCTTTCCGTCTGGGCTATCCCAGCTTGAGGCGGTCCTGCTTCGCCTGCCTCCAGGTGTGGTTCCGCTGCCCTTATTTGGTCTAGGTGTTTCTTCAGCACCTTACCTCCTATTGAAACCTCATAGGATATGGGCCCTGTTTGAGACTAACGTGCCTTTGACCCACGTTGGTCCATTCCCATAATTCTTGATCCAAACCGATGCCCCCACCTGGAAATGTCTCTGCTGCCAACTATTATCATGCCCCCTGCGTTGGGCCTCCTGTTGTTTCTCCACTTTCCCCGTAAAATTTTGGAAAAGGTGACTCAGCCTCGTTCGCAGCCGCCTTCCCATTAAGAGTTCAGCTGGCGGTGTGCCCGTTGTGGAATGCGGTGTGGTCCTGTAATCAAACAGCCAGCGGGAGAGCTTTGTGTCCATTGACACTGCCGGCTGCTTCTTGAGTCCCACATTAAGTGTCTGGACTGCTCTGCCAGGCTGTTGGTCGCTGGATGGTAAGGGGCCGTTTTGATGTGACGGACTCCGTTTTCCTTCAGGAATTTTCCGAATTCTCCACTTGTGAATGTCGTTCCGTTGTCCAACACCAATACCTCCAGAAGTCCATGTGTTGCAAACGAGGACCTGAGCTTTTCAATTGTCGATGCTGTACTTGCCGTGTTTACCCGGTGGACGTCCAACCATTTGGAGTGGGCGTCCACTATCACCAAAAACATTGAGCCCATGAAAGGGCCGGCATGGTCAATATGCAGGCGGGTCCACGGTCTGCCTGGCCATTCCCACGGGTGCAATGGCGCCGCTGGTGGCACTCTTTGCCCCTGTTGGCACTCCTGGCACCGACGTACCAAGGCTGCTATGTCTGTGTCCAAACCTGGCCACCAAACGTAGCTTCGAGCTAACATCTTCATTTTAGACACCCCTGGGTGTCCGTGATGTAACTCGGTTAAGATTGCCTGACGGCCCTGAGCTGGGACGATTACCCGGGCTCCCCATAATAGGATACCGTCTTCTACGGTTATTTGGTCCCTTCTGCTCCAGTACGGGTGCATCTGGGGCTCCACTGGTCTTTCCAGTTCCCCTGTTAGCAGTAAATGCTTCATCTTGGCTAAAACTGGGTCTTTTTGCGTCCACAACCGAATATGTCGTGTGTTTACTGGTAGGGTGTCTAAAAAATTTAGAGTCATTGCTGTCTCCTCTACTTTTGCTATTTGCGGCGGAGTGTCCAGGGAGGGGAAGTCTGCTCAAAGCATCTGCATTTGCTACTCGCGTTCCCGGTCTGTGCTCCAGAACGTATCTATACACCGCCAGTAGCAACGCCCAGCGTTGGATTTTAGCTGATGCAATCGGGGGTATTGACTTGTCTTCTTTTAATAACCCTAATAACGGCTTATGGTCTGTCACTATGGTGAATTTCCACCCGTACAGATACTGGTGAAATTTTTTTAATGCGAATATCACTGCCAGTCCTTCCTTCTCGATTTGGGCGTACTTCCTCTCAGCCATCGCCAAGGTCCTCGAAGCATAGGCTATTGGCCGTTCTTCCCCATTCCTTCCTCTATGGGCGAAGACGGCTCCTACCCCATAGGGGGATGCATCACAAGTGACCACCAACTCCTTCCTTGGGTCATAATGCTCTAGGGACATTTTCGGATGACAGCTGTTCCTTAATGTCCCTAAATGCTCGGTTTTGGCGGGTGGACCATTTCCATTCTTGCCCCTTTTTTAGTAGCTGGTGGAGGGGTTCTAGGATGGGCGCCCTATTTTCAATAAATTTTCCATACCTAGAAATGATCGTAACTCCTGGACCGTGGTGGGAGCTGGGGCTTCTTTTATTGCCCTTACTCGGTCTTCTAATGGGTGTAAGCCTGACTCGTCTACTTTATAACCCAGGTACGTCACTTGTGGGGCCAGAAAAACACATTTTTCCCTTTTTTAGCCGTACGCCTGCCTTTGCGAAACGCTCCGAGTGCGGCAGCTGGTCTCCGCAAACTTCTTAGTTTACCTCGTCGCCACTGTAGTAATCCACGGGAGGCAGGAGTTCCGTCACCACACCAATACTTATTTACAATAACGATATTACAGGAGCAGCTACAAACAGTGCTGCTAGCAGTCCAGTCAACTTAAGATTGACTCACAAAGCCTACACAGGTGATTATATGGGCCCCCTCAATGAGCTATCATTGAGGGAGCTCATACTCCAATTGGCCAACCAATAAAGCCAATTGGAGTTCATTACACACAGATACATACACACATGTCTACCCCTGGATACACCACTTTCTCAATAAGAAAATGAGCAATCTCTTTGTTCATAAATTAGTTCCTACTTACCTGTCAGTCAGCCATTTTTCCCCATCTCTGAAAATAATTAATAAATAAAAGTGTTAATACAAAGGATTTTAAATACGCCTATGATTTTATTTATCTCTGGGAGGATCGACAATGTGTACACACATACTGAAACACGGGTACACAGTTTCAAACACGCACACATTGAAAAAAAGATACACCAGTTCAAACACGCACACGCAAACACACAAAACCAGATACACAGGTAGTGTTACAACACCTTGGGCATGTGCACGGTCAATTCCAGCTCTACATGCCCTGATTCACAACACAAGTGAATTAACCAATAATTCTTTTAAAAATTCCCGAAATCTTTGGTACTTGGCTGGCCAGCAATTAGAGTCACCAGGTTTGTACATTGAAACACAATTCCAATTTATTTATAACAAGAATAATTGTGAAATACTCAACAGGTACAGTTGGTTAAATATTAATAAGTACCTAACTCCAACTGGAATTTGCATCCCTCTACCCTCTATATACACGCACAAACCAGACACACACACAGGGGGAAGGGAGTAAATGTAAGAGAAAAGAGTCTTTGCTTCAGATGATGGGTCTTTGCAGGCTTCCTCCACAGTTGCTTGGGAATCACATTTCTTGTTTAGTAGCATACCCACTCAAAACAGACACACAGGTACAGTCACAAATGCACACACATTGAAAAACGGATACACAGGCATAAACGCACATCCACACACAAAAATATACACAGGTAAGACACAAACACACACAGACCAAAACATGAATTCATGTTCAAAAACAGGCAGATATATACACACAAAAACATACACAAGTACAGATACACACACTCAAAAACAGATACGCAGGCACATACACACACGCACACTGATAAACAGAGACACAGGTACACACCAATACACATGCATAGTGGCACACTGGAAATAATCATCATAATAACAATCTTTGTTAGCATCGCATTGCTTTGTTAGCACTGCAATGAAGTTACTGTGAAAATCCCCCAGTCGCCACATTCCGGCCCCTGTTCGGGTACACTGAGGGAGAATTCAGAATGTCCAATTCACCTAACATACACAGCTACATACACACATACTATAGGCACAGACATGCACGATAAACAGATACACGGGTATACACACACAAATACACACACAGATACACACTGAAAAGCAGATACACAGCGACAGACACACACACTCACACACGTACTCAAAAACAGACGCAGGTACTGACACAAGCGCACATACTGTAAAACAGGTACAGCCGCACACACAAACACAGACAAGTACAGGCATGAGCACACATGCACGCACAGAAACAAATCCAAACTGTAGATATGAATTGTTCAGGTACTACTGATGCACTAACATGAGGTAGGGTAATCACCACCTAACCACTGAAATGATGATGGATAGGTTTTAAGTTCTGGGAGGGACACTGGAGGATCCAGCTTATCAGTCTTGCTCCATTTCCCCACATTGGCTGGGCAACCTAATAGGCTAAAACCAGGAGCTTTCGCTGTCAGCTCAAAGATCCCAGTCATGCTGTGTGTGGGTTAGAAAATTGGAGTCACGTTTTCGAAACCCTGAACTCTAAGCCATGTGACATATTGTGAGGCTCGGTACCGGGTCTGGGATTCACAGCATTTCAAATATACGAACAAAGACTGACAATAAACGATCTATTGCTTCATCTGACACCATTCTTCCTGTTCTGCACAATTGTGCCTATATTTATACTGTCTCCCCTGACTGAGCCACTTCCTGTGAGTGAACCTCTTAGAGAGATTGTCAAGTTTTATGCTTAATAATATGAGAAGTTGTACACCTGTGACATTCATAGAACATAGTGCAGAAGGAGACCATTAGGCCCATCGAGTCTGCACCGACCCTCTGTAGGAGGGCTCTATCCCTGTAAACCCATAACCCCATCTAACCTTTGGACACTAAGGGACAATTTAGTATGGCCAATCCACCTAACCTGCACATCTTTGGACAGTGAGAGGATACCAGAGCACCCGGAGGAAACCCATGCACACATGGGGAGAAAATGCAAACTCCACACAGCCACCCAAAGTCGGAATTGAACCCGGGTGCACGGTGCTGGGCGGGAGCACTACTAACCATTGTGCCACCCCAAAATCCAAAGTTTCAACCTTGCCTTGAATGTCTTCTGGAATGTGGGAAAGCATGCGTAAAACATACCCACCCCAACTTCCGCAGAGCTGAATCATAATTCCCCTTCCTCTGCCCCTTTCCCTGTCTCTGTCATTTGCATTTTCTAATTTCCTCTCTCTCTCTCTGACTTTTTACTGTATTTCCCACTTCCAGCTATCTGAATGAAAATCGCTTATTGTCACAAGTAGGCTTCAAATAAAGTTACTGTGAAAAGCCCCTAGTCGCATTATGGCACCTGTTCGGGGAGGCTGGTTCGGGAATTGAACCCGCGCTGCCTTGGTCTGCTTTAAAAGCCAGCTATTGAGCCCACTGTGCTAAACCAGCCCCTCCCTCCCTCTTCATCTCCTTCCTCCCTCTCTATCCCCCTCCTCTCCTCCCTCTCTATCCCCCTCCTCTCCTTCCTCCCTCTCTCTACCCCTTCCCATCCAGCTCCTTTCCTACCTCCTCCTCCTGTCCCCGAGCTTCTCTCTTTCACCTTTTCTCCCTCTTCTTTATGAAGAAAAATCTTTATATTCTCGCCGAATGGCGAGGTGGGAAATGCTAAGAATTCGGTGCTAGGGACACCCAGGAATCTTCCCTTTTTCCTGATGGTCTTACCACCCCGCATCCTAAGTTTTCAGTGCTAGGGACACCCAGGAATCTTCCCGTTTTCCCGATGGTCAAACTACCCCGCATCCTAAGTTTATCATCCTAATTTAGAAAGCAATTTATATTTTCTCAAGTCGGGCAACGTTGTTTTGTCACCGTAACATTTATTTTTCCCGTTCCAAGACACCTTTGTTGCAAGTAGGAAAAATAGCGAGCGCTTTAGTATACATCCAAAAACTCAACTTGACAGTGAGTGGACAATGAGACTAAGAAAACTATCTGCGCAAGTTTCGAGAGTGATCTGCCCCATCTTCCTGCCTCAGCCCTGCACGATAATTTGATGCTGCAGTCTGTTACAAAGAAATATGATGGTTTCATTCGAAGTACCAAGTGGTCATTTCACAAAGGCAGACGGTGATTGGTGCAGGTATTAAATGTTAATCAGCAGGTAGGATCTAGAAAGTTTGGAGGAACTTCAATTAAACTTCGCTGGTGAAAGTAGGATGACTGTTGCAAAAGCAGAATTAGGCTTGAGGGTTGAGCAATGGGGAACATGTTTCAACATTCTCTGAAAGTGATTGCCTCAACCTTCTGTTAAGTAATGTCTGACACATTAGACGACAGATAGCATGACTCACGCAGACTATACCCAACCATTCTCAGCTCACTGCATCGTCTGATATATTGTCTGTTTTTGTTCAGGCTGGTGCATTTGAAAGCTGAAAGTTTATGGTATACCACAGGCAGGACGACATGGAATGAAAATAATTGGCAAAAAGCCGGGAGCAGGGGGCGGGGGGGGAGGGAGGGGAGATTCAGAGAATTTCTTTCGAACACAGAGAATTGTTAAGATGTGGAATGTAATGCCTGAAAGGCAAGAGAAACATCTGATAGTAGCTTTCAGAAGGTGCTTGGAACTCTACTCGGAAAGAAAAAAAATGCAAAGCAATGGGGAAAGAGTAAGGGAGTGCCTCTAATTAGGTAGGCCTTTCAAAATGCCAGCACAGTCAGGATAGACTGCCTAACCTATCGGTGCTGCTTGATTCTATGATTTGAAGTGTGAGAAATGTTATAATTTTTAGGAAGGAAGATCTCTTCACTGAGGGAAATATTATTGTAATTGGCTATTTTATCTCCCAAATGCCTTTCTCATTTCCAGGCTCCGCTCCAATGTTCTCTGAGCATTGCTCTGTAAGCTAGGAAAGATCGCTCCTTCCATCTGTAAGCCTTTTTTTGAGCTTCATGACCAGGGGCTTTGGAATGCTCGACTCCCATGTGTCTTTAGTTGATAAGTAGCCAACATAGCTCTTGAGTTTAAAAAGCCCAGTGATGCGACCATCAATTCACACGAAACCAGGAGTAGAAGTAAACTGTGGCTTTAATCAACTAGAACAGTGCCTGCCTGCAACTGGTCTGCTAGTGGGAGCCACCTACAGGGCGACTGCTCTTTATATCTCTGTTCAAGGGGTGGAGTCAGGGGCGGAGCCCACACAGGCCCCAGCATGCTACATTATAGGCAGTACCATACAATGGTCCATAGGTGGAGTCCACATGGGCAACAGCGTAATACAGATAATCATGTGTTGAATTGTTACAGCAATACATTCACCTCCTGTTAAAAAAATGAAGTCCGGTGAGGGTGACGGGTTCAAAAGTTCAGCCTGTCCGGCGCACGGATTGTGCGCTGTGAACGGCAAAGCTCTGGTGTCACCACTGGCCCGGGCGTTGAACTCGTCCGTGCTGGCATCGGTAGTGAAGTTACCGGTGCAGGTACAGACGTGGACTCTGGGAACGTGTCTGCTGGAGCTTCATTCCTGTGGGTTGGTGAAAGGGGAATGGGGGGTGGGAGGGGGTGTGGGTGCCATGTAGGGGTGGGGGCGCTGGTCAGCATGGGTTGGGTGGGGTAAGATGCAGTGGTAGTGGAACCTGCGGGTGCCAGGTCCCGGAGGGAGACCGTATCCTGTTGGCCGTCGAGGTGTTCTATGTATGCGTACTGGGGGTTGGTGTGAAGGAGCAGGACCCTCTCAACCAGGGGGTCAGACTTATGGCTCCTTGTGTGCTGGCGGAGCAGGACGGGCCCTTGTGTCTTCAGCCAGGACGGAAGCGGGGCCCCTGAGGTGGATTTCCTGGGGAAAATAAATAGGCGGTCATGAGTGGTCTCGTTTGTGGCCGAGCAAAGTAGGGACCTAATAGAGTGGAGTGTGTCAGGGAGGACCTCCTGCCAGTGGGAGACCAGGAGATTCCTAGACCGTAGGGCCAGGAGGACGGTCTTCCAGACCGTCGCGTTCTCCCTCTCCACCTGCCCGTTTCCCCTGAGGTTATAACTGGCAGTCCTGCTCAAGGCGATGCCTTTGCTAAGCAGGTACTGACGCAGTTCATCGCTCATGAACGACGAGCCCCGGTCACTGTGGACGTACGTGGGGAAACCAAACAGGGTGAAGACACTATGTAGGGCTTTAATGACGGTGGCCGCGGTCGTGTCAGGGCAAGGGATTAGAAAGGGGAAGCGGGAGAACTGGTCAATGATGTTGAGGAAACATGTGTTGCGGTTGTTGGAGGGGAGGGACCCTTTGAAATCGATACTGAGACGCTCAAAGAGCCGGGATGCCTTTATCAGGTGGGCCTTATCCGGTCGATAGAAGTGCGGCTTGCACTCCGCGCAATCGGGCAGTCCCTGGTCATGGCCTTGACCTCCTCAGTGGAGTAGGGCAGGTTGCGGGCCTTGATGTAGTGGAGAAGCCGGGTGACCCCCGGGTGCCAGAGGTCATCGTGGATAGCCCGGAGTCGGTCGTCTTGCACGCTGCGCATGTGCCGCGGGACAGGGCATCGGGGGGCTCGTTGAGCTTCCCAGGGCGATTATACTACATTGCAATTGTAGATGGAGAGTTCGATTCTCCACCTCAAGAGCTTATCATTCCTGATTTTGCCCCACTGCGTATTGTCGAACATGAAGGATACTGATCGTTGGTCGGTGACGAGGGTAATACAGATAATCATATGGTGAATTGTTACAGCAATACATTCACCACACCCAGTTTGGCAACAACACCCGATGCCTCTCAGGAACCCAGACAATGGCCACCTGTCCCAGGAGATTCCCGGATGAGTACGGCCCATGGTGGGTGGTTCAGTGTGGGGTGGATATTTGTGGTTGGCTGCCTGCCTCTCTTCCAAGGTCTTATCTCAGCCTGGGAAGCCTAGTGGAGGGAGCATGCAATGCCCACCGATGTCGGCATCTTCCACAACTTGCGGGCTCTGCAGGGTGTAACATATCCTATAAACATTGCAAATTACATTCAAATTTAACTGGTAAGCTTGCTTTCAGTTTGCTAGAATCACTTGTTACTGGTGGAGAGCCAAAATGAGCCTTTGCGATGTTGAATTTCATCAGGTGACACTGGGGGAGCTCAGTGATTGGTTCAACTAACAAAGGCCCAAAAGCACCAACGTAGGAGGCTGTACTTTGGGGTCAGGTTTGGTGACTGAGGGATGTGGGCCAAATCAGAGACACATGGTCCGAACTTGATTAATTGATTGTGTGGGTTGCTCAGTCTACTTTTACTTCTAACTGCACTTCCATTTCTTAAAGCTTATTCTGCATACAAACCAGGCCGAATACCTTCGACGTTGGATAAAAAGTTTCTCTTGTGGTCTGGACGTTTCAAAACGGAACAAGATATCCCAGAAATGGTTTCGTAAGTAAACATATGATTTATTAATGAAGCACAAGTTCTGTGCATCTATTTTGTTTAGCCATCCTTATTGCTTATTGACTGATTTGCACCAAAATGGTCATGTTCCCAAAATAATGCAGGAAAATAGGAGATTCCTAGTTTGGAACTTGGGAACGTGGTTGATTTTGAGGATAGCTGCAGCTCTGTATTGGGGGATGGTGCCTTACCCTTACTTTCTGTGTGGCCATGGCTGAGTTTGATTGATCTCAGTCTGATTCTCCTCTCGCTTACGTATTTTTTCTATGTGTTCAGATCTTCCCCAGAGCACTGTTCATTGTCATTAACCACCATTCCTTTGAAATTTGATAGAAAGCTGTGATAGAAGAGAATGCAAGGTGAATTTAAAATATATAAGTTTATTGCCTAATGGATCTAGAACATAAATAAACCTTAATACTAGTAACAAGATAGTGGCTGTTATTGAAGTCCAGGCAGGCAATCCAACTGATTAATGTTGGGTTTGGCAGAATTATTTTGCAAGTACGTTTTTAAAAATCAATTGTAGACAAAAGTTACAAATAAACAATGTTCATTTTCTTCCCCCAACTGAAGATGCTTTTGCCAGTAAATCACAAAACTGACTTCAAACAGAGAGTTAAACTGGCAAAAGTATTACTTAGCAGGAATGGTCCAGTGCTTTGGCCTGCCCTTCTTTAAGAGGGATCTTTTGACAGTACACTTCCAACAGCGAGGCAATGCGTCTTAGAAATTGTGACTGGACAGGCCATGATTTCAGGTTGAGCTGCCTGGGAGGATTGGATTGTGGGATCACTCCAAACTTATTCAACAAGGGAAAACAAGACTGGTGAACTATTGGCACGCATCCCTAATTGCAGTCTCAGCTAAATCATATTTACCCGGGGATCACTGAATCAAGGAGGCCATTGAGTCTGCACCGACCCTCCGAAAGAGCAACCTACCCTGGCTCACACCACCTTGTGTTAGGAGAATGGCTGTGTGCTGGCTGACGAGTGATTGTAACATTCAGACTGCAGACCTTGTGCTTATTTCCTGCAAATTTATGAATTCTGCCTAAACCCAAATGTTTGGTTTGGCTAATATGCAACTTTATCATGAAGATTCAAAAAATTTCCACTCCAATTTGGTCACGTACTGCTTTTTAAGACAAAGCTATTGAACGACTCAAATTAGGGTGAAACATTTTCCAGCTATATTTCCTCCCCTTCAACCAGCCCGTTAGTGCAATTTGTAATATAAAAATCAGGTAAAAACAATAGACAAATGGAAACAGTGGCAGGAGCAGGCCATTCAGCCCATCAAGCCTGCTCTGCCATTCCATGAGATCATGGCTGATCTTCTACTTCACACAGTTTTCAAGCACTATCTCCATATAGCTTATGTTTTAAATATGTCAAAATCTGTCAGTCTCAGTCCTGAGCATTCTCAAAGACTGAGCCACAACAGTCCTCGTGGAAAGAGAATTCCGAAGATTCACCACTTTCTGAGTGAAGAAATCCTTCTTCCTCTCAGTCCTAAATGGCCTGCTCCTTATTCTGAGACTGTGTCTCCTGCTTCTAGACCACCACCCCAGCCCAGGGAAACATCCTTCCTGCATCTACCCTGTCGAGCCCAGTGAGAATTTTGTATGTCTGAATGAGATCACTTTTCAACCTAAACTCTAGGGAATAAAGGCCCAGCCTGTTTAATCTTTCCTCAGAGGACAATCTCTCCGTCCCAGCAATTAATTTTGTGAATCTTCATTACATTCCCGCTGTGGCAGGTATTTACTTCCTGAGGTAAGGAGACCAAAGCTGGAGATCCATTTTTCAGGCAGGGTCTCACCAAGGCTCTATATAATTGGAAAACATCTTTACTCCTGTACTCAAATCCTCTTATTATAAAGGCCTACATTTGCCTTCTTAATTGCTTGCTGTACCTGCATGTACCTGCATGTTAGCTTTCAATGACTCATGAACAAGGACACAAGGAACAAGGGCTATCAATAGGCAAATAAAAGCTCTGTGTCTTGGTTTGGACTTCATCAAACGGCTTGGACCCTATTAACAGTCATGAGGTTATGAGCAGCCATATTGAAATGGGCGGGAGAGTGGCACAGTGGCTAGCACTGCTGCATCACAGCACCGGGGACCTAGTTCAATTCCGACCTTGGGTGACTGTCTGTGTGGAGTTTGCACTTTTTCCCCGTGTCTACGTGGGCTTCCTCTGGGTGATCCGGTTTCCTCCGACAGACTAAAGATGTGCAGGTTAGGTAGGGTTACGGGAGATAGGGCCTAGATAGGGTGCTCTTTCGGAGGGCTGGTGCAGACTCCATGGGCCGCAAGGCCTCCTTCTGCCCTGTAGGGATTCTATGAAAGCTTTATTCAATGTGATTGTAATAACTTTAACTTATTCTGTAAAAAGTAGAGAACAACTTGTAGCTTACTGCGAAACTGTCACAAAAAGTTGTCCAGTTTCCGTTTGAGTTATTTCACCTGTTCAGTCGGTATATTCTGGAGTGACCTATAAAAGCATCCATTATTGGAAAATGTCTGTTTAAATGGGGTATGAGGAGGCTGGTTAAATGGGATATGAGGAGGCTGGTTAAATGGGGTATGAGGAGGTTGGTTAAATGGGGTGTGCGGAGCTTGATTATGAGGTTATATAATTTTGAATGAATGCAGGATCTGATGGCATGAAGTGAAGTTCTGGCATGTTATATGGGTGGGAAGATTGCATGGTTGTTCAGTGTGCGTTTAATTCGTGTGAGCCTGTGAAAACACATTCTATGTGGGGTCTTGGATGTTTGATGTCACAGTCATTCTCCTCTTTTTATATTGGGATCCTTTTGGAAATATTTCCGCAGAATTGAAATGCTTTACTCAGCCAGGAACAAAATAAGGGTGAAGATGTGCTACCTGATGATCGGTCTGACCGCTGTGGCCTGTCTCGTAATGGTGGTCTCAGGAAAGAAGGTAGGTTCATCCTGACTGTTCCCAGAGATAAACTGCTCAATGGACCTGCTGCTTAATTATTTTTTATTACCCCCCCCCCCCCAGTACATCCCGATCCTCCACCTGCACTTCTCTTAAGGAGCGTTTACATTTGCTATAATCTATGATCCAGTTAAGCTCCATGATGGGGCTTTGAACTCTTTTGTGCTGTTATTAGTCTAGAGATCCAGAATATGTTATCTGCTTGGTCCAGATCCCTCTGTGCTGTCTTTAAATGAACACAAATGTTCTCATGGTTCTCTTTTTTTTAAATAAATTTGGAGTACCCAATTAATTTTTCCAGTTAAGGGGCAATTTAGCAAGGCCAATGCACCTACCTTGCCACATCTTTGGGTTGTGGGTGTGAAATGTGCAATGCGGAGAATGTTCAAACTCCACATGGACAGTGACCCAGAGCTGGGATCGAACCTGGGACCCCGGCACCATGAGGCAGCAGTGCTCACCATTGCGCCAGCACGCTGCCATGTTCCTATGGTTCTCATGGAAGTATCCCAAGAAGAACAGGGAAATCCTGAGCTGACCAATATATATCCCACAACTAACATCTTAAAAAAAAAAAAAATTATCTGCTCATTTGTCTATTCGCTGTTTTTGGGAACTTCATGCCGGATATCCGCAGAGCTGAGACAAATCCGTAGTGTTAATAAAATGTTGAGGAATGGTGGACAGGACCCAGGTGTGCAAGTCCTGCCGTAATTACCAGTCGATAGCATTCTTGTCAGTAGAGAGAAGGGATTGCGGCTGGGAATCACATAGGAGTGATACTGCTGTGCTTAACCAACAATGCGGCAGTCACAAATATGAGGGGGAGAGATAAACACTCTTGAAGGGCAAATGAGGTTAGTTTGAATGTCATGTGATCACGATGTGATGTTATTTAAATGCCCAGCCCATTAAACATGAAACAAAAAAAGTCTCAAACTGTCAGGTATATGAAAATAAACACTGCTTGCTGGACAGCTCTGATTGACAGGCCATCTGGTATAGGTTAGAAAAAGAAAGATGAAATGAAAAAAAATGAAATGAAAATCGCTTATTGTCACAAGTAGGCTTCAAATGAAGTTACTGTGAAAAACCCCTAGTCGCCACATTCCAGCACCTGTTTGGGGAGGCTGGTACGGGAATTGAACCGTGCTGCTGGCCTGCCTTGGTCTGCTCTAAAAGCCAGCGATTTAGCCCTGTGTTAAACCAGCCGCTTAAGATCAGCCATCTATTCCTGCAGTTTCAATAGAGTTCCTTATTGAAATTTCCCAAGTGCTGTTATTGCAGGTGAGCCCATTTTGAATGTTCGGCTTAGTTCACATTTTCATTGACAGTTTCAGGAGGCTATTAAAAGATTTGCTATATTTGTGGTTGCTGAATAAAAGTGTTTTTATATCAGATTGACCACTTGAAGGGATTTAGAACCTTTAAACGAGTTTCATGAATGAGAGTTTTCTTTCTATACGTAGCAAGTATGTGTGTGTGAGAGCTCTGTTAGATTGTTAGAAGTGTATGTTTGTCATTCCACATTGGCTCCTGAGGGTCTGCTTCAAGTGGATACTGGGTGAGTGGCTATGAAGGTGACACTCCAAAAATGGTTCCTTGGGTGTAAAGCACTTTGTCATGTGCTATCCAAGAGGTGCTATATAAATGCATATTATTTCTTAATAGTATTTTGGATTGAAAAATAATTAGTTCATTCATCGCAACCATTCAACTTGAAGGTCAAAAGTATCCAAGCTGGCTTCATACCAGAGTTATACTGCACTGGCTGTGAAGTTCATATATCCAAGCATATGTCCTGGAGGTAGCCTCACCTCTCTTGCCTTCTGCACAGTTACACTTGTGTAGCAGCATATCATATGCCAATTGACAGGCCAAGTGAGAAAGTAATTGTCCTATTAAAAAATCATTTCACAATGAACAATGACAAATTATAGCTTTAGGCAAGAATTGTAAAAATAGAAAATCATCATGTGTTTGGGGAGGACATTTACAGAAGAATTTTACAGTAACTGTGCTTGGCTGTGCCATACAAAACACAGATACGCCAAACTGTACCACACTGAGTGTAAGCATCCTTTTCTCAATCCATGCATGGGATGTTGCACCGTAAGCTTTACCAGCGTTCATTGCCTATCCCTTATTAATCTGAGAATGTGGTGGTGGGCTACCTTGAACGGCTCCAGTCCATCAGGTGCGGGTACACCCAGGGTGCTATAAGGAGGGAGTTACAAGATTTTGACCCAGTGACAATGAAGGAACAGAAGTATAGTTCCAAGACAGGATGGTATGAGGTTTGGAGATGAACTTTCAACCGGCGGTATTCCCATGCATCTTCTGACATTCTAGGTGACAGAGGTCACAGGGTTGGAAGGTGCCGTTGGGGAAGCCTAGTCAAGTTGGTAGAGCAATTGTGTAGATGGTACATACCGTATAGTGAGGGAGTGAATGATGATTGTGGTGGACGTGATGCCAATCAAGTAAGTTGCTGTATCCTGGATGGTGTCGGCCTTTGACTCGTGTTGAAGCTGCACTCATCCAGGCAAGTGAGAATCTTTCCACCACGCTCCTAACTTTTTGTCTTGGAGATGGTGGACAGGGTTTGAGGAGTTGGGAGGTAGGTTACTTGTTTCAAAATGTTGTTAATAATGGATTCAGGAATGGTAATGTCAAGAGGGTATGGTTAGATTCTCTCTACTTGGAGATGGTCATTGTCTAGCACTTGTGTCACGCCAATGTTACTTGCCACTCAGCAACCCAAGACTAAATGTAGTCCAGGTCTTGCTACATATAAACACGGACTGCTTCAGCATCTGAGGAGTTGTGATGGTGCGAACATCCCCACTTCTGGCCCTATGTGGAGGGAAGGTCATTGCTGAAGATGATTGATCCAAGGATACTCTTCTAAGGATCTCCTGCAGTGAAGGCATGGAGCTGAGATGTTGAATCTCTCACAACAACATGACTCTAACCAGTGGAGAATGGACTGGTGAGAGCAGCGGGGGGGGGGGGGGGGGGGGGGGGGGGCGGGGGGGGAGAGGGGGGTGGATGGGTGGCTGGTGAGAGCGGTGTGGGATGGTACAGGTGAGAAAGGAAAGGATGGGGGCCTTAATCGCTGAAAGAAAGAATTAGGTTCAGTGTGTCCTTCTAATTATGCAGTTTAGCTCTCCTGCGGCCCTTTCTGCACCTGATGACTGACAAGAAAAATTAACCTGATCAGCAGGAGATTCCCAGAAATCTCCCAGTCACTGTCTGAGAAAAACAGGACGAATAGCTGAGAAAACCCAGAAGAAATAGGTGAAACTATGGGTCAATCCCAAAATATACGGACAGTTCATCACCCTGCAGTGCTGTGCTGGTCTGGGTCACCCTGCAGTGCCGTGCTGGTCTGGGCCACCCTGCAGTGCCGTGCTGGTCTGGTTCACCCTGCAGTGCCGTGCTGGACTGGGTCACCCTGCAGTGCCGTGCTGGTCTGGGCCACCCTGCAGTGCCGTGCTGGTCTGGTTCACCCTGCAGTGCCATGCTGGTCTGGGCCACCCTGCAGTGCCGTGCTGGTCTGGTTCACCCTGCAGTGCCATGCTGGACTGGGTCACCCTGCAGCGCCGTGCTGGACTGGGTCACCCTGCAGTGCCATGCCGTGCTGGTCTGGGTCACCCTGCAGTGCCGTGCTGGACTGGGTCACCCTGCAGTGCCGTGCTGGACTGGGTCACCCTGCAGTGCCGTGCTGGACTGGGTCACCCTGCAGTGCCGTGCTGGACTGGGTCACCCTGCAGTGCCGTGCTGGACTGGGTCACCCTGCAGTGCCGTGCTGGACTGGGTCACCCTGCAGTGCCGTGCTGGACTGGGTCACCCTGCAGTGCCGTGCTGGACTGGGTCACCCTGCAGTGCCGTGCTGGTCTGGGCCACCCTGCAGTGCCGTGCTGGTCTGGGCCACCCTGCAGTGCTGTGCTGGTCTGGGCCACCCTGCAGTGCCGTGCTGGTCTGGGTCACCCTGCAGTGCTGTGCTGGTCTGGGTCACCCTGCAGTGCCGTGCTGGACTGGGTCACCCTGCAGTGCCGTGCTGGTCTGGGTCACCCTGCAGTGCCATGCCGTGCTGGTCTGGGCCACCCTGCAGTGCCGTGCTGGTCTGGTTCACCCTGCAGTGCCGTGCCGTGCTGGTCTGGGCCACCCTGCAGTGCCGTGCCGTGCTGGTCTGGGCCACCCTGCAGTGCCGTGCTGGTCTGGGTCACCCTGCAGTGCCGTGCTGGTCTGGGTCACCCTGCAGTGCCGTGCTGGACTGGGTCACCCTGCAGTGCCGTGCTGGGCTGGGTCACCCTGCAGTGCCGTGCTGCACTGGGTCACCCTGCAGTGCCGTGCTGGACTGGGTCACCCTGCAGTGCCGTGCTGGACTGGGTCACCCTGCAGTGCCGTGCCGTGCTGGACTGGGTCACCCTGCAGTGCCGTGCCGTGCTGGTCTGGGTCACCCTGCAGTGCCGTGCTGGTCTGGGTCACCCTGCAGTGCCGTGCCGTGCTGGTCTGGGTCACCCTGCAGTGCCGTGCCGTGCTGGTCTGGGTCACCCTGCAGTGCCGTGCCGTGCTGGTCTGGGTCACCCTGCAGTGCCGTGCTGGTCTGGGTCACCCTGCAGGGCCGTGCTGGTCTGGGTCACCCTGCAGTGCCGTGCTGGACTGGGTCACCCTGCAGTGCCGTGCCGTGCTGGACTGGGTCACCCTGCAGTGCCGTGCCGTGCTGGACTGGGTCACCCTGCAGTGCCGTGCTGGACTGGGTCACCCTGCAGTGCCGTGCCGTGCTGGTCTGGGTCACCCTGCAGTGCCGTGCTGGACTGGGTCACCCTGCAGTGCCGTGCTGGACTGGGTCACCCTGCAGTGCCGTGCTGGACTGGGTCACCCTGCAGTGCCGTGCTGGACTGGGTCACCCTGCAGTGCCGTGCTGGACTGGGTCACCCTGCAGTGCCGTGCTGGACTGGGTCACCCTGCAGTGCCGTGCTGGACTGGGTCACCCTGCAGTGCCGTGCTGTACTGGACTGGGTCACCCTGCAGTGCCGTGCTGGGCTGGGTCACCCTGCAGTGCCGTGCTGGACTGGGTCACCCTGCAGTGCCGTGCTGTACTGGGTCACCCTGCAGTGCCGTGCTGGACTGGGTCACCCTGCAGTGCTGTGCTGGTCTGGGTCACCCTGCAGTGCCGTGCCGTGCTGGTCTGGGTCACCCTGCAGTGCCGTGCTGGACTGGGTCACCCTGCAGTGCCGTGCTGGTCTGGGTCACCCTGCAGTGCCGTGCTGGACTGGGTCACCCTGCAGTGCTGTGCTGGACTGGGTCACCCTGCAGTGCTGTGCTGGACTGGACTGGGTCACGTTGCAGTGCCGTACTGGACTGGTCTGGGTCACCCTGCAGTGCCGTGCTGGTCTGGGTCACCCTGCAGTGCCGTGCTGGTCTGGGTCACCCTGCAGTGCCGTGCTGTGCTGTACTAGAATGGTCTGGGTCACCCTGCAGTGCCGTGCTGGGCTGGGTCACCCTGCAGTGCCGTGCTGGACTGGGTCACCCTGCAGTGCTGTGCTGGTCTGGGTCACCCTGCAGTGCCGTGCTGTACTGGACTGGGTCACCCTGCAGTGCCGTGCTGTACTGGACTGGGTCACCCTGCAGTGCCGTGCTGTACTGGACTGGGTCACCCTGCAGTGCCGTGCTGGGCTGGGTCACCCTGCAGTGCCGTGCTGGACTGGGTCACCCTGCAGTGCCGTGCTGGACTGGGTCACCCTGCAGTGCCGTGCTGGACTGGGTCACCCTGCAGTGCCGTGCTGGACTGGGTCACCCTGCAGTGCCGTGCTGGACTGGGTCACCCTGCAGTGCCGTGCTGGACTGGGTCACCCTGCAGTGCCGTGCTGGACTGGGTCACCCTGCAGTGCTGTGCTGGACTGGACTGGGTCACGTTGCAGTGCCGTACTGGACTGGTCTGGGTCACCCTGCAGTGCCGTGCTGGTCTGGGTCACCCTGCAGTGCCGTGCTGGTCTGGGTCACCCTGCAGTGCCGTGCTGTGCTGTACTAGAATGGTCTGGGTCACCCTGCAGTGCCGTGCTGGACTGGGTCACCCTGCAGTGCTGTGCTGGTCTGGGTCACCCTGCAGTGCCGTGCTGTACTGGACTGGGTCACCCTGCAGTGCCGTGCTGTACTGGACTGGGTCACCCTGCAGTGCCGTGCTGGGCTGGGTCACCCTGCAGTGCCGTGCTGTACTGGACTGGGTCACCCTGCAGTGCCGTGCTGGGCTGGGTCACCCTGCAGTGCCGTGCTGGACTGGGTCACCCTGCAGTGCCGTGCTGGACTGGGTCACCCTGCAGTGCCGTGCTGGACTGGGTCACCCTGCAGTGCCGTGCTGGACTGGGTCACCCTGCAGTGCCGTGCTGGACTGGGTCACCCTGCAGTGCCGTGCTGTACTGGACTGGGTCACCCTGCAGTGCCGTGCTGTACTGGACTGGGTCACCCTGCAGTGCCGTGCTGTACTGGACTGGGTCACCCTGCAGTGCCGTGCTGGACTGGGTCACCCTGCAGTGCCGTGCTGTACTGGACTGGGTCACCCTGCAGTGCCGTGCTGGTCTGGGCCACCCTGCAGTGCCGTGCTGTACTGGACTGGGTCACTCTGCAGTGCCGTGCTGTACTGGGCTGGGTCACCCTGCAGTGCCGTGCTGGACTGGGTCACCCTGCAGTGCCGTGCTGTACTGGGTCACCCTGCAGTGCCGTGCTGTACTGGGCTGGGTCACCCTGCAGTGCCGTGCTGTACTGGGCTGGGTCACCCTGCAGTGCCGTGCTGTACTGGGCTGGGTCACCCTGCAGTGCCGTGCTGTACTGGGCTGGGTCACGTTGCAACGCCGTGCCGTGCTGGACTGGACTGGGTCACCCTGCAGTGCCGTGCTGTACTGGACTGGGTCACCCTGCAGTGCCGTGCTGGACTGGGTCACGTTGCAATGCCGTGCCGTGATGGACTGGGTCACCCTGCAGCGCCGTGCTGGACTGGGTCACCCTGCAGTGCCGTGCCGGACTGGGTCACCCTGCAGTGCCGTGCTGGACTGGGTCACCCTGCAGTGCCGTGCCGGACTGGGCTGGGTCACGTTGCAACGCCGTGCCGTGCTGGACTGGACTGGGTCACCCTGCAGTGCCGTGCTGTACTGGACTGGGTCACCCTGCAGTGCCGTGCTGTACTGGGCTGGGTCACGTTGCAACGCCGTGCCGTGCTGGACTGGACTGGGTCACCCTGCAGTGCCGTGCTGTACTGGACTGGGTCACCCTGCAGTGCCGTGCTGGACTGGGTCACGTTGCAATGCCGTGCCGTGATGGACTGGGTCACCCTGCAGTGCCGTGATGGACTGGGTCACCCTGCAGCGCCGTGCTGGACTGGGTCACCCTGCAGTGCCGTGCCGGACTGGTCACGTTGCAGTGCCGGAGTGGGTCACCCTGCAGTGCCGTGCCGGACTGGGTCACGTTGCAGTGCCGGAGTGGGTCACCCTGCAGTGCCGTGCCATACTGTGCTCGACTGGGTCACCCTGCAATACTGGACTGGACAAATGAAATGTAAAATGAAAATCGCTTATTGTCACAAGTAGGCTTCAAATGAAGTTACTGTGAAAAGCCCCTCGTCGCCACATTCTGGAGCCTGTTCGGGGAGGCTGGTACGGGAATTGAGCCGTGATGCTGGCCTGCCTTGGTCTGCTTTCAAAGCCAGCGATTAAGCCCTGTGCTAAACCAGCCCACTAAGCCTACAAAGTGGTATATGTTGTACTGTGAACGCCTGACAGCAAAAGACAAGACTAAAAGGAATCAGTCGAAAAAAACATTAAGTTATCTCTCATGAATCCATAGTTCCCACATATGACTCTTTAATGGGACTTAATTTGATGTATTGAAACCATATTGAATGCAGTTTATGTGAAACTCAATTCGTCAATATCTGTGAATATATGCTGTCATCCTGTTCAACAAATTAAATTTCTGTTGGAGAATATATTTTGTGGTATCAGAAAGAACAGTAGTCTGGGTGGTTAAGTACACACTAGCCAGTGTGTATATCACATTAAGTGTGCTGATTTAAACACTTTCCCCCTGTGATGAGGCAAAACTGAAAGAACCCAAGAATAAATAGTACAAAAGCAGATTGTAGGTCTGTCAACTTTCAGCTCTGCTGTCCATTAAAATTCTGAACATGATTTGCAAACAATATATGAGGGATGGTGGAGAGCGTTAGAGGTGCCAGGGGAACTGAGACGCAGAGGCAAATGCAAAATACCAGGCCAATAAATTCTAGTAACGAGACGAGTCTGGGAAGAAGGCAAGTCCCAGTGGAACTGAGTGAGGATGAATAGAAGTGAGTGGAGCTGCTAAATCAGTGGGTTTCTATAGCCTTTGCCAGCGAGGACACTTTTAGATTATGCAGATCTGTCAATTGACAGCCATGAGACGTGTTATTGAAACGGGTTGTTCTCGCTCAGCATAATAACCCGACTCTTCATCTAGAACCTCGGAGCGAGATAGAAAGAGATTTGAGGGATTTGCTATTGAGAAACTTGAAGGGTGCAGTAAACAATTGGGTTGTTGCAATAAACTGCAACTATGGAAGGGTAGTACTATATTTAAGAATAATGGCATAACCATATTTGAGAAATACAGATTTGTTAAGGAGTTACAGCCAGGAATTACAGTCCATTATAGAGTTACCCAGAGGATCGCAGTCCATCAGAGAGTCATCCCTGGAAATTACAGTCCATCAGAGAGTATTTCCTGGGAAGTACAATCCATGAGAGAGTCACCGCTGCGGATCACAGTCCACTTGAGAGTCTGCCCGAGGAATACCAACAATTGCTGCATTTGTTTAAGATAGAATAACATCCTCAAATGCTTCACAGAGCTTAAATCAAAAGAATGGGCATTGAGCTATGGGAAATTATGACAGGTCGGCACAAAAGCTTGATCAAGGAAGCAGGTGGAATGATCAGGTGTTTGAATGCATATTGATGTGGCGAAGGACATGAGGGTGCTGAAGACGCCAGAGATAGAAGAATGGCGAGGTTGTGTGACCTGGTGTTGAAGGGCTGGTCAATATTTCAGAAATAGGAAGAAGTGAAGAAATTTAATGATGAAGGTGAGCACTCTAAATTCAAAGCATTTGGGAACCAATGAAGTTTGGTAAAGACAGGGCTGTTGGGCGAACAGGCCTTAGAGCAGAATAGGATGCAGACATGATGGGTACACTGAAGTTGCAGAGAGTGACTGCCAGTCAGGAGAACATTTTTAAAAATGTATTTCACAGTATATGGGCATCATTGGCATTTATTGTCCATCTGTAATTGGCTTGGGAAGATGGTATTGAGCTGCCTTCTTGAACCACTGCAGTCCATGTGGCATAGGTCCATCCACTGTACTGTTAGGGATTTTGATCCAGTAACAGTGAAGGAATGGCGATATAGTTCCAAGTCAGAATGGTATGTGGCTTGGAGGGGTGATATTCCCAAGGGTCTGCTACCCTTGTCCCTCTAGGTGCTAGAGGTTGCAGGTTTGGAAGGTGCAGGTGCTGGCAAAGGAAGCTTGAAGACTTGCTGCAGTGTATCTTGCAGATGGAACACCGTGCTGCTATTGTGCATTGGTCGTGGAAGGAGGTAATGTTTAAGGTGGTGGAAGAGGTGCCAATCAAGTGGGCTGCTTTGTCCGAGATGATGGGGAGCTGCACTCATCCGGGCAAGTGGGGAGTATTCCATCACACTTCTATCTTGTGCCTTGCAGGTGGTGGACAAGCTTCGGAGAGTCGGGCGTGAGTAATTTATGAGAGAATTCCCAGCCTCTAACCTTCTGTTGTAGCCACAGTATTAAAATGACTGGTTCAGTTCCATTTTTGGTCAATGGCAGCCCCCAGAATGTTGATAGTGGGGAATTCAGCAATGGTAATGCCATTGAATGCCCAAGACAGATGGTTAGTTTATCTCTTGTTACAAATGGCCATTGTTTGGCATGGGTGTTGCTTGCCACTTATCAGCCCAAGCCTTAATGTTGTCCAGGTCCTGCTGCATGTAGACACATTGGCATGCTGCACCAGCGTGCCAAATGTAGAGTGATCAAGTTATTGGTAGAGTTGAGTGCTGTTAGCATGAACATAGCTGATGTTGTGTGGTAGCATACAGATGAGGAAAAAGACAAGGTCGGGGATAGATCCACGGGCGTATCTGCAGATAGCAGTGTGGGAGCAGAAAAGCAAACCTAGCTGGAACTGCTATGGTCGCAGACAAATGGGTAAGATTGAATCCAAACATGTACAGTCTGACTGAGCCTTGGAAGAGAAGAGATGGAGGAGGAAAGTGTTGTCGGCCATGCTAAAGGCTGCAAAACTCAAAGAAAAATAATGCACCACTGTCACGTTTGCAGAAGATGTCCTTTGTAGCTTTGCTTTGGGTCATTTCAGTGCTGTTCTCTGGACTGGACCTGATTAGAAAGTCAGAGAGGGATTTCAATGCAAACTCTCCGTTGTTGAAGGATTTTGGTGGGGATGAGCCTCGGCAGATGATAGTTAGCATGGGCCAAGAGTTTGAGGGTACATGTTTTGGATGGCCTTGGGAGTGTGAGCTGATGATGGTTTTGACCGGAATGTGGGGTGGATGGGGTGTGGTTGTGATTAGCGCTGAGGTTGGTGGATCCATAGTTCCATTAAACTGCAGTCAGTAATCAAGAAACTAACAGAATCAATAATCAGAAAAAAAATGGAAGACTGTCTGAAAATAACCCAATAAGTAACTAGTACCATGGAGTTAGAAGGAGCAGATTTCCCTTCACCCAAGTGAAGTATTTTTCCCAACGTAACAAGGGGAAGCTCTTAAGGCCTGGAGTATCCAAAATTCCAAAAAGATTTTTGATAAACCTTTGAAGTGCCATAGAATCCTGGGGCTGAATTGTCATTCAGGGATCAGGAAAATGGCCTGGAGGCTAATTCTGGATCGCAATCTCACAGGACATTCCCAATACTAATTGAAAATGGGAGCCATATAAAGGCCAGGGAGCGGGCAGGCGATCCAGTCAGGGAAGGTGCGCAGACCACTATGCTGCTGGAGATCCATCACTCTGTTTGGCAGCCAGCTGAAGTGAGAGCTGTTGATGTGGAGATGGGAGGCATTCAGGGAGATGGCCAGATCATTTGCTAAGATGTCTTAAAAGGCTGCAGTTACTTGGGCAGGATTCTCGAAATCCGACAGTCACATCTTCGGCTTGATGAACATCCTGGATGCGTAGATTGGAGGCCTTCACAGCCTCTCATCTCCAGCACATCCTGTGTATACCATGTTGGATGCAACATGTGTGGTCAGCAGAGCAACAAGCCTTTAAACATACCATAATTAAATTAATTGGTTGACAATTGGGTACCCTTTCATTTGCCGGCAGCAGCCAATCCAACCCCAAATCCTGCCCGACTGGAAATGGCTCAGAGTCGGGATCGTGGCTGGGAACTGGCACACCGACTGGCAGCAGAAAATTGCAGGCTCACCCATTGCGTGGCCTCGAGTGAAAGCTCAGCCCTCACTGTCTCACTGCAGACTTGCAGATAGCATCAAGCTGGCATTTACTCAGAGGAGCCCGACTGGACTGACCACGGTAAAAGAAAAATTTAAAATAGACAAGTGGTAGGTTTTGTGTATTTCAAATAGAAAGGGTGCACGTACAGGTTGAGCATCCCTTATCCGAAATTTCGAAAACCAAAAGATTCCTAAATCTGCACTTTGTTTTGAGCACACCATGCTTGCGCAGTTCCAATGTTCCACACATGCACAGTTCCCAACGCGCACCGCGCATGCGCAGTTCCCAATGTTTCACACATGCACAGTTCCCAACGCGCACCGCACATGCGCAGTTCCCAATGTTTCACACATGCACAGTTCCCAACGCGCATTGCACATGCACGGTTCCCAATGTTTCACACATGCACAGTTGCCAACGCGCACCGCACATGCGCAGTTCCCAATGTTTCACACATGCACAGTTCCCAATGCGCACTGCACATGCGCAGTTCCCAATGTTCCACACATGCGCAGTTCCCAATGTGCGCCACAAATGGGAAGCTCCCAAAGCGCACTGCACATTTGCAGTTCCCAATGCGGACTGCACCTGCGCAGTAAATTCCGAAATCTGATACACACTTGGTCTCAAGCATTTTGGATAAGGGATTTTCAACCTGTATTACACAAATGAGATGGAGGACATTGAAAGAGGTGAATGTAAGGATTAATTTCCCCACCATTCATATTGTGCAAACAATGCGAGGGATTGCAATAACAAAGTGAATATGATGTCAGGTTATATGCCCCAATGAGTTGTAGATTCATGCTGCAACTCTGCAGTTCCTCAGCCTGGACTGATGCATGGGGTTCTGTCAACCTCAGGAACAACTAGATGCTGTAACAGAAAGGAAGTTAAAATGAAATGCTGACATCCTGGAAATGGGGATCAAATGTACTGAAAAGTGTTCTTAGATTGAAGATATTGGTCAGTTGCTTTCCTCTTTGTTCCTGCCTAAAATCCGGTGGAATTTGTTGTAAAGAATAAAGGAGAAGGTGACTGGTGAGAACAAAGAAAAGTACAGCACAGGAATGGGCCCTTTGGCCCTCCAAGCCTGCGCTGACCATGCTGCCCGTGTAAACTAAAATCTTCTACAATTCCAGGATCTATATCCGTCTATTCCCATTCTATTGATGTATTTGCAAAGATGCCCCTTAAATGTCACTATTGTCCCTGCCTCTTCCACCTCCTCCGGCAGCGAGTTCCAGGCACTCGCTACCCTCTGTGTAAAAAAACTTGCCTCGTACATCTCCTTTAAACCTTGCCCATTGCACCTTAAACCGATGCCCCCTAGTAATTGACCCCTCTACCCTGGGAAAAAGTCTCTGACTATCCACTCTGTCTATGCCACTCATAATTTTGTAGACCTCTATCAGGTCGCCCCTCAACCTCCGTCGTTCCAGTGAGAACAAATCAAGCTTATTCAACCTCTTCTCATAGCTAATGCCCTCCATACCAGGCAAGATCCTAGTAAATCTCTTCTGCACCTTCTCTAAAGCCTCCACATCCTTCTGGTAGTGTGGCGACCAGAATTGAACACTATACTCCAAGTGTGGCCTAACTAAGGTTCTATACAGCTGCAACATGACTTGCCAATTGTTATACTCAATGCCCCGGCCAATGAAGGCAAGCATGCCATATGCCTTCTTGACTACCTTCTCCACCTGTGTTGCTGCTTTCAGTGACCTGTGGACCTGTACACCAAGATCTCTCTGACTGTCAATACTCTTGAGGGTTCTACCATTCACTGTAGATTCCCTACCTGTATTAGACCTTCCAAAATGCATTATCTCACATTTGTCCGGATTAAACTTGATCTGCCATCTCGCCACCCAAGTCTCCAAACAATCTAAATCCTGCTGTATCCTCTGACAGTCCTCATCGCTATCCGCAATTCCACCAATCTTTGTGTCGTGCGCAAGCTTACTAATCAGACCAGTTGCATTTTCCTCCAAATCATTTATATATACTACGAACAGCAAAGGTCCCAGCACTGATCCCTGCGGAACACCACTAGTCACAGCCTTCGACAGTGAAGGTGACTGCCACCTCACCACTTGGCCTGAAATCTCCTCTTCTGCCTCTACCCCCATCTTACCCAACTGGAAAATCCCCATCCTGGCACATCCCGAGAGTGTTTCCTTCCAGCTCATCCCACTTAATGCGACTTCTCAGGGTTGCCATGGAGAGGAAGTGACAATAATAATTCCTTGATGTAAAAGGACTTTGCTGTGCTCTCTGTTCGCTCCAGTATCACTTGGAAGTTCAGCCCTGGTGTTAGCCAAGCTCGTCAGTGGTGCAGCTGCCTCATCTTGGATGTTCCTGTCCGTTTAAGGTCCCTCATTGGTGATTCTGCTGCATGCCATTCCATCTTTCGTACTGCTGGACTTCAACCTTGACAATTGGTATCCGCTCTTCCCACCCACCCCATAATGACTCTTCACCTCTCACCTTTGATGATGTTAATCCGAATTTCACATTAACTCCCCCCCCCCCCCCCCCCCCCCCCCCCTTCAACTCCACTCCATGCGAAGGGGCAGAAGTCTGGTAATTCTGTGGTCTTCCACTTGTGGTATAGAATCATAGAATCCCTACAGTACAGAAGGAAGCCATTCGGCCCATCGAGTCTGCACTGACCCTTCAAAAGAGCAGCCTACCTAGGCCCAATCCCTGCCCTAACCCCACCTAATCTTTGGACACCCAGGGGCAATTTAATGTGGCCAATCCACCTAATTTGCACATCTTTGAATTGTGGGAGGAAAACGGAGCCCCTGGAGGAAAGCCAGGCAGACAGGGAGAGAACATGCAAACTCCAAACAGACAGTCACCCAAGGTCATAATCGAATCCTGGTCCCTGACACACTGAGGCAATAGTGCTAACCACTGTGCAACCATACTGCCCTGAGGAGGTTCTCTGGAGTATAGATTGTTTCCTCATTGTCAGAACATTCTGGAAAACAAAAGCTTGTTCACAGCATTTTGCAATCCTACAGTGCACTAAATTTTACATTCTTTCTATGTCTTTACTACAGGCTTTTAAAAAGCATGAGAACCTTACCAAATGGAACTTGGAGAAAAAAGCCAAACTGAAGGAACAATTTCAACAAGAGCAAGAACTGTTGGCAGGAAAGGAAAAGTAACTGGGATAAACCTAACTGTACCAGTTCATCAGTGGGTTTGGATGGTTGAAAACTAGCAATTAGTTTCATCGATAACGAGTTCCCAAGCAAATCAACACACTGTTGTGACAGCCAAGGATTGGTGCACATTCTCAACAACTTCATAGATTGTTCCCCAAAATGAACAGACTCGCACCTTTAGTAGTCATTTTAGGATTTTCCCATTCATATTTATATTGTCAAATTAAACAACATAAGTATTCAGCATAAACATTTGATGCCATTAGTGCAATTCCTGTTCCATGTTTATAGCAGAGCTGTAAACTCATTTTCTGAGTCGATATCTCCACTGGTATCAGATTGGGGAATTTGAGATGTATTTTCCGGGTTTGTGTGACCTTGTCACAGATATTCAGAGCACACCCACATTCAATTATTAACCTCATTACATCGGATTTTCTGCAGCGAGTGCCTTCTGGTGCTCGGAATAAGGGGCTAACATAGTCTGATCTGATGGGGCAATCTCACATTAACTATCCTCAGTGTCACTTCAAGCACCTGCAGCATTTTGCTTTTGTAGTATAATTCTATCACTTTTAAAAACCAAGATGGCCTCCTGCTGCCTCACTCAGTTTTCATCAAAGTGATGCTCTGGCAGTTCAAGTTAAAACACAACATCAGTGAGCCAGGCCAGTAAGCCACATTTGAGGCATTATTTCAGCATATCTGTAATGAACTCCAATTGGCTTTATTGGTTGGCCAATTGGAGTATGAGCTCCCTCAATGATAGCTCATTGAGGGGGCCCATATAATCACCTGTGTAGGCTTTGTGAGCCAGTCTTAAGTTGACTGGACTGCTAGCAGCACTGTTTGTAGCTGCTCCTGTAATATCATTATTGTAAATAAATATTGGTGTGGTGACGGAACTCCTGCCTCCCATGGATTACTACAATATCTCACACAGGAAAGGATTCTTTAATTGTGAGAGTCAGCCTTTAAGGCTTAATGTCTATCATGCTGTGAACAGTCATGGTTAAACCAATTTAATATGTGTAGCAGAGCGTAATCTGATCATTGTTGTTAATATCTGAATAAAGTGTTATCTGTATCTCACTGTCTAAATACTTTTCAGATGGACCTTTAGTTTGTATCTAAAGCCACAAATCTAAAGTCGTTAATGTTTATTTGTTCTTGAGATGCGGGTGACACTTACAAGGTTGTTTTATTGCTTGTCCCAAGTTAGCGTGAGAGAACAAATGAGGCCATTCAATCCATCAATATATTCCCCTATTCAATTAGATCATGAGTGATCATGACGTGTCTCAATTCCATGCACCTTGCTTGGTTCCATAACACCCATAATATTCTTTCCTAACAAAAACCTATCAATTTCAGTTTTTACGAGGGAGAGCATTCCAGATTTCTTTTGGCTGAAGAATTTCTCCTTAAATCGCTTTCGAAAGACGTACACTGGGATTTTCTCTCTTTTTGACTGTCAAGTCAGGTGTGAAAATCGACGTGTAGCCTGTCAGCCGCATATTTTCCTGCCATTTTTTGACACACTATAGAAAGAAAATTCTAGAAGCAGGTCTCACTATGTCATGCTGACAGAGCAAACCCAGCCCCTGCCCAGGTCAGGATGCCCCAATCGGAAAACAATGAAATAAAAGAAAACGCAAGTACCCCACGACAAGGGAACCCCTTCCACCCTAAACCCACTCAATGGAAGCCGCCATGGCAGTGCCCAGGCATGACCCACTTTCCTCTCCCCAGAGGCTCTCACCAGGTCCGCGTTTGTCAGGGCATGTTAGAAATCCCGCTACTGTCACATCACACATGGGTGGGTGTGAGGGGAAGTTAAATCCTGACGTGAGGAGTTGATGCAACGGGAAAGCCTGCTAATGATGTTTAAATTAATGGTAATAGGGTTCCCAACCTTCCATGGTGGAAATCCCATTATGTTACCAGTAGGTGGTGGGAACAATCGAGCGGGGAAATTCCGATGGCGTGAAAGCCATTTTGGAACTCCCCCTCGATTCTCCGCTCCCACCTAATGCCGGAAAAATCATCCCATAGTTTTAATTTTGAAGTTGAATCTCGTTGTTTTGGATCCCCCAAACACCACCAGAGAAAATAGCTTGCCTGCATACACCTCCTTGAGGAGATCTTGTGGTAGAATTTCATAGAATAGAAGATCTTGTGGTAGAATTTCATAGAATAGAATTTACAGTGCAGAAGGAGGCCATTCGGCCCATCGAGTCTGCACCAGCTCTTGGAAAGAGCACCCTACCCAAGCCCACACCTCCACCCTATCCCCATAACCCAATAACCCCACCCAACATTAAGGGCAATTTTGGACAGTAAGGACAATTTACCATAGCCAATCCGCCGAACCTGCACCTCTTTCGACTGTGGGAGGAAACTGGAACACCCGGAGGAAACCCACGCACACATGGGGAGAATGTGCAGACTCCGCACAGACAGTGACCTGAGCCAGGAATCAAACCTGGAATCCTGGCGCTGTGAAGCAATTGTCCTAACCACAATGCTACCAAGCTGCTGCAATGGGTAAAATCCCTGCCTCCGAGTCAGAAGCTCTGGGTTCAAGTCCCACCTCAGGACTAACTGGCCGTGGAAAATGTGTTTCCGATGTGGCCAAACAGGTTGATTGTCAACCTACAAAATCATCCAGCATGTCAATGGGTGAGAGAAATTCCTGTGATGGAAAGAAGGCTGGAGCCGCTACCATCACGATCCATCGCTTCAGGCTACAACATGCCTCGAAAAGGTGCTTGATGCCACAGCAACTTGGACTCCCTGTGTGAACTGTAGCACAGCACCATCTCCATGTTGAAGATCAGTACTGACAGTGGAGCCTGACTGGGTAAAGATGATCTCTGGAAGGTACTAGTGAGCTTGTCAAGCTCTTATAATATTCCAGAACATTTTATGACACCAGCTCATAAATAGTGTGCTTTGTTGAATCTGATTTCACCACTTGCCCTGATCTAATATGTCAACCATAAGGTTTATCCTATTCAGATATGATCAGGTTTGGGCAAAGCTCCTCTGAAATTAAAGGGTGGGATTCTCTCAGCCCGGGGCCGGACAGGAGAATCGTCCCGACCGGCGCGAATCACGCCACGCCGTCCCGCTACCGGGACGTGTGGAGAATTGGTGCTGGCGCGGTGCCAGTCGGGGACTGCTCGAAGCATGCCCCCACATCCCCCCCACCTGCCGATACTCGGCCCAGGATGGGTCAAGCGGCCGTAGCAAAAACTCTGAGTTCCGCTGGCGCCATTCTAACCTGCTCTCAGCCGGCGGGACCGCGGTGTGGAAGGGTCCGGGGGCGGCCTGTGGGGGGGAGAGGGTCCGTTGTGGCCTGTCCCGGCAGGCTGGCCTCTTATGCTGGGGGCCTCCTTTCTTCCAGGCCGGCCCCTGCAGCCCTACGCCATGTTGCGTAGCGGCTGACGCGGAGAAGGGATCCACTGCGCACGCGCACGTTGGCGCCGGTGCCACTGTGCCTGCCGCAGTGCCCAGTTGACACCGGGATCAGCAGCTGGAGCGGCGTGGGTCACTCCAGTGCCGTGCTGGCCCCCTGTAGGAGCCAGAATTGCTGATCCTGAGGCCATGTTGACACCGTTGGAAAATACGACGCCGTTTCCGATGGCATCAGCGCTTAGCCTCAGGATCACCGAATCCCACCCAAAGTTCTTTCAGAAAAGTATTTTAGCCCCTATAGGTCTCCCATAAGAATACACCCGAATGGACCAATTAGGCTGCAGCTTCTGCATCAACACAACTTTGTTTCTACTTTTGTATTGGTGCAGAACCTGGAAGATAACTTTGGCATCAAGTCACTAATCTCAGGAGGCATTACATTTTTGGCGAATTGTGACTAAGGTTGGAGTGGTTTTAGTTTTCAGTTGAAGGTAGCACGGGTTGAACAGTTTTGCGTCTTCTGTAGATTACAACCACTTCCAGGCGCGGTGAGATCCTCTCTTGGCATGGCTGCACAATCTCATCTTGGAAGAAGAGTGCATGGCAGGGGATCTCGGGGACACTGTGATCATGAGTACATTCAAGAAGGTAGGGTAGTTTGATCATGTTCACTACAGTTAGAGCTCTGTGCTGCCGACTACAGGTAAAGATCATTGCAATGATCTTCCTCAACCTCCCAGTAGCCAAGGAACTCCTTCCATGGTTAGAGTACTTTTTTTAGATCATCGAGAAGCATCACAAACATGACCTTTGCTGCGCAGCGAGTTCGAGAAACTCGAGAACAGCACCAACCACTGCACCTGTTTTTTTTTTTACCTCATAAAATTTTTGAATCTGTCAATTGCAAAGGCTTACAAGCTATCCTCAAATGCCATTGCCCTCAAATTTATCACCTTCCTCCATTTACTAAGCAATGAAATGCAAGCCACGATCCTCACCAAAGAATCACCACAAACCTTGGGTGGGATTCTCTGATCCTGAGGCTAAGTGTTGTGACCGTCGTAAATGCTGTCGCGTTTCACGACGACGTCAACTTGCCCTCAGGAGCAGCGATTCTGACCTCTTCAGGGGGCCAGCATAGCACTGGAGTGACCCACGCCGCTCCAGTTGCCGATGCCGGCGTCAGATGGGCACCACGGGTCTGTGCATGTGCAGTGAGACTGGTGCCAATGCGCGCATGTGTAGTGGCTTCGTTCTCCGCGCCGGCCCCGACACAACATGGTGAGGGGCTCCAGGGGCCGGCGCAGAACAAAAGAGGCCCCCAGCCCGAGAGGCTGGCCCATCGATCAGTAAGCCCTGTTCGCGCGTGAGGCCGCAGCCGAGGTTCCCGCGAGGGTCGGACCCCCCCCCTCCCCATCAGACCGCCCCAAGATGCATGCACGCTGAGGTCCCGCTGGTTAAGAGCACACGTGGATGGCGCCGACAGAACTCTGGGTTTTTGCACGGCTGCTTGGCCCATCCCAGGTGGAGAATCACCGGGGGGGGGGGCGGCCAGCGCCAATGGCGCTGATTCTCCGCTCGCCAGCTGCATCTCACCTCCAACCCCCTCTCATTGAGTCACAACAATCCTGATGGCACCGAATCTCCAGAGATTCCATTCTCCAATCTTTAAAGGGTCTGGTGGGCTCTGGCAACAATGCGTCTTGTCCTGCTATCTCGTCCCATGATCTCCTACTATTCCTCTCCTCAGCTCTCTGTCCTTTCCAACTCTATAATGCAGAAACAGTAACACAGGGCGCGATTCTCCGCCCCCCATGACGGGTCAGAGAATAGCAGGAGGGCCTTCCCGACATTTTTCCCGACCTCCCGCTATTCTCCCCCCCCCCCCCCACACCTGCCCCCCGACACGAATCTCTGCTCGCCATTTTTTTACGGCGTGCAGCGATTCTCCCCTAGCCGATGGGCCGATTTCCCAGGCCGCACCACGGCCGTGCCAAGGGTGCCATGGGCCCGCGATCGGTGCCCACCGATCGCGGGCAGCGGGTCCGAACCCCACGCACTCTTTATTCCTCCGCCGCCCCGCTGGATCAGTCTGCGGGGCGGCTGAGGGGCATACCGGCCCGCGCATGCGCGGGTTTCACGCTGTAGCCACCTAAGATGGACACTGGGCTACAAAATGGAGAACTGCTAAGGCTGCAGGGAGAAAACAGTCTTAGCCACATTATATTGTGTCTAAGGTTAGAGGTGTCTAAATACGGCACCTGGCGACTCCTGAGCAGAATTACATACACAGAGCCGTAGTAGTGTTAAGCACACGGCCTTTAAACGGAGGCGTGTTAATACACTCCAATAAAACATGTAACACTCAAGTAAAACGTGCAATAACGCATATGCATGTGCGGCTGACGTCATCGTGCGCATCAGCCGCCGTTAACTTTGGCGCGCGGGCTTAGTGAATTTCGCTAAACCTGCGATGCCGAGGTTCACGGGGCCCCGCTGCTAGCCCCGACCGGGAAGCAGAATCGGGTCCCGGGAGGGGGTGCGGAGGCTGCCGGGAAACACGGCCGGTTTCACGGCAGCCTTCACGACTCTCCGCATTTGCGGAGAATCGCGCCCACAGTCTCTGCTGTACTCTCAGAATCCTGCTTCACCACAAGTACCCGTTCGAAAACTGGCAAACAGGAACTCTCATTTGGAAAGAACTGTGCTTGCAGATTCTCAGTGTTTTCTGAATCGTTTAACAGAAACCTCACCCAAATACAATTAGCTTTCTATTTACCCCTTGCTTCTTAGCTGTTCTCCATGGCAACTTCAGAAAATAATCAGGAAACTCCACTTTGACAAAAAGGCGACATCACACAAAAAGAAAATACAGGCTTTTCCCAAAGCACATAGGGTCATCACAGTATTTTAGTTGCACCACCATTGATGGCCATGTCTTGAGCTACCAAAACCTATAACATTGGAATTCCCACCCTGAACCACCCCAACTCTCCACCTCTTATTCCATCTTCAAAGTTTCTTAAAAAAATACCTCTGTGACTAACCAGTCCGAATAGTTCTGTCGGTGGCATCATACCAAATTGTACTTGATATGCTCCTATGCAGCACCTTGAGATGTTTTACTAGGTTTAGGGTGTTATATAAATACAAGTTGTTGTTGTTAACACAACGTGTGCTTTTTAGAGGCAGCTTGCTGACCTTGAACTGAGAAGTCTGACAAGAGTCTGATACTACAGAGGCAGCAGTGGCCCTCATAGGGAGGGGTGCAAGCATCAGAAATGGAAGGAAGTGGCAGGTGGAATTTAACACTGCTGCAACAGCAGCAAGAAGATTCACGATAATACTTTGAGGCTCGAAACCATCAAGGAAAGTGTGGTAAAATTACAATGTGTCAAAACTGCCTTTCTGCCTTCCCTGCCTGCAGATTAGCCCCCTCTTAACATGTGTAGAAAGTAAACATCTACCTCTCAGCTTTGATGACTATGACCAGGAATCGGTGATAATCTATGGCCAGAAATAAAATTGACTTCAGCATTCATAATTGCAACATTTCACCCTGACAACAATTAGCTGGAAAGCTTCTCCGTTTTCAGTGGGAGCTCTGGCCATCAAAACACGAGAAATGGGACAGGTGGGACATAGACACATAGAAATAGGAGCAGGAGGAGGCCATTTGGCCCTTCGAACCTACTCCACAATTCATTATGATCATGGCTGATCATCCAACTCAATAACCTAATCCCGCTTTCCCCCATATCCTTTGATCCTCTGTGCCCTAAGTGCTATATCTAACTGCTTCTTGAAAACATGCAATCATAGAATTTACAGTGCAGAAGGAGGCCATTCAGCCCATCGAGTCTGCACCGGCCCTCGGAAAGAGCACCCTACCTAAGCCCACACCTCTATCCTATCCCAGCAACCCCTCCCAACCCTTTTGGACACTAAGGGCAATTTAGCATGGCCTATCCACCTAACCTGCACACCTTTGGACTGTGGGAGCAAACCGGAGCACCCGGAGGAAACCCATGCAGACGCGGGGAGAACGTGCAGACAGTGACCCAAGCCGGGAATAAATCCTGGGACCCTGGAGCTGTGAAGCAACTGTGCTAACCACTGTGCTACCATGTCGCCCTTATTTTGTTTTGGCCTTCACTACTTCCTGTGATAACTATTTCCACAGGCCGACCACTCAGTGGGTGAGGAAAGTTTTCATCTCTAACATAAATGTTCTACCCCGTATCCTCAGACTGTGACCCTGGTTCTGAACACACCCACCATCAGGAACATTCTTCCTGCATCTACTCTGTCCCGGCCTATTAGAATTTTATAGATTTCAACTGCACACACAGTTTTGTTACCTCGGCCACCCCATTTCTGGGCACAAATGAGGCAATAGGGACACATGAACTGCCCCAATCATGTTCGTCAGCCACTGACCTTGTCAGAACAACTCTTACCTGGAGTCGAAGGGCTGACAGTGGCCTGCCTCAGCCTCATAATGACTCAGTACTAAAACTTGTGGCCTCACCAATATCTCTGGCGTTGAGGCTAATGTTTGATACGGAGGATAAAAAATGCTCTACATTTCCCCCCGATTTCAATTCCATTAATTTAACATGGAGGGACATAAACAGGGCTGGTGATTCGCCATCAGCTCTTTTATTTTATCATGCAAGATCTAGCCCCCAGTGATTCAGGTAGGCGTGACTGCAAACTGAAGTGTTTACCTTGATGGTGTGTTCAAACTATCATAATCAGCTGATTTATTTTCTCAATTCAGTCACAGGGTGTGGGCATCACAAGCAGGCAAAGCAAGGATTGTCCTATCCTAATAATGCTGAGTGACTCGCTAGGCTATTTCAGAGGATAGTTAATAGCCAACCACATTGCTGTGGGTCTGAGTTACATATAGACCAGACCATGTAAGGATGAAAGATTTCATGAGTGAACCAGATTTTTTTTACAAGAACAGAGTCACCATAACTGCTGCGAGATTTCTTAAACTCAAAATTTATTCAATTAACTGAATAAAAAATCCCCCACCCACTCCCACCCCCAGATGCCATGATGGGACTTCAACTCGCATCTCCAGATCATTGGTCCAGATCTTTAGATTACTTCGCTAATAACATAACCAGCATGCTACCACACTCACATCGTCACCCTGCCAGCTCAAACTCACAAAGTCATCATGACTGCAGGAAATTTGAACTATCTGATGGCTGTCTGGTTGTAATTATGAGCCTTGGAGCAAAACTGCTTTGTTTGGTATGTATGTATTTTTAATGTAACATCCATTCCGAGAGAACAGAACTTATGGGTTGAAAGTCTCCCTCTCAGTCGGTACCTAATGAGCTGTGAAGTTACTAACCCATCTGTGTTGCAATTCATGAGGGATTAATCTGTTCTACACACTTAAATAATCCCCAATGAAATAAACCCAGGAGTATTCTAATTAAAGGGATCATTTGAATATTGCTGGAAAAATTAGACAAATTGCAGAAGCCTTTAAACTTGCAACTATCAGGATGCAAGAATACCAACTTTCAAATGATCAGGACAATTTATGCGAGAGGAAAGAAGGGTGCAAGTCAGCGCTGATTAGCAAAGGAGTTGTCATGAAGAAAGCAATGGTTGTGAGCATTTGAAATTGGGAATTCTTGGGTTTGTCCTGATGAGGGCAGGATGGAAAGGTAACATGTCTCTCTGAAATATTCAAAAGCATTATTATTCATGCACATGAGAGTCATTAATCTAGTCTACAGAGCATGAGTGTTGCTGAAAAAATACATTTTATCAAAGCTTTTTATCTTGCACTATCACGAATACCAGTGTCGGGGGAACAATGACTTCATATTGTATGAGAAGAGAGTGTTGATCGCTCAGTAAGTGGATTCTGATTGGTAGAGACATTGCCATGAAGAATGTACCAGTGGATGGTGACTGACAGCTAACTGCCAAACATTATTTGAAATTTAAGCCAGGCACCTTGACTCTGATTGGTCAAGGCGCCATGAATGGTTATCTCTTATTTTGTGCAGCGGAAACAGGTGCAATGTGTGTACATGTTCTTTCTGTCTGAAAATAACAGGGTCTTGTAAAGTGGTATATGTAGCTTCCAGTGCTCACAAATGTGTCACACTGTGAGCCCAACTGACAGTGTAGTTTTGCAGGTATATTACTCAAATTCATGAATGTACCTAAGGCCGTCATTCTTGGCCCTGGAACGTGTCAGTCTACCTCGGATTGCCCTGAAAGGAAACAATATATCAGAAATTTGAGCAACAGGTGAAGCTGGCTGTTTCATGCTGATCATTTGCGGTAGCAACACGTGTTGTATTCTCCACAAACAGGATGCTGCCGACAAGCCAAAAGGATGTTTTGCCAATCACACAAATGAGTAATGTGGTGTATAACATTCAGTGCCAATATGAAGCTCGGTATGTAGCCTGTACGCCTCAAAGACCGGTAGGTCATATCAAACAGCATGTCCCTTCTGCTGTACGCAACTGCCAAGGTGCAGACTACCCAACCAGTCCATGTTTACAAAACTCAGAATATTGTGTCCAACATTAGATCCGACTCTGCATTTGGACAACATTTGCTAAATAATCCTCAATGTGCTAAAAATGAATTAGAATGAATCATTCACCTGAGGAAGGAGCTGTGATCCAAAAGCTAGTGATTCAAAACAAACCTGTTGGACTTTGACCTGGTGTAAGACTTCTTACTGTGCTCACTGCAGTCCAACGCCGGCCTCTCCATATCATTTATGCAACAGCCAGCAGCCATTATTGAGCTAATGTTGTTTAAACTTCCCCAACAGAGGGGGCAGCAGAGCAGGCAATATAACAAAATGTTCAGATCTTACAACAATCTACAGGTGGAACAGACAACAGTGCATGAACAACGTTCAACCGATACTGTTAATTGCTTAGAAAGTAGCACACTAAATTGGTGTTGCCCGCTGTTTACATAGAGCCACAGAAAATTGGTTGGCTCTTACATGCCCTCTGAATAGGCCAAGCAAGTTACTCAGTTCAGCTTCAGTTAGGGATGGGTAATAATTGCTGGCCCAGTCAGCAACGGCCACATCCCGTGAACAACTAAAAACAAACACTGACACACTTCTTTCGTTATTGCAGAGAAGATGCCGCATAATCGCAGAAAATACAGTGCAGAAGAGGCCCTTCAGTATATCAAGACTGCAGCGAGACATGAAAAACACTTGACCTACCTACTAAGGTAAACAGCGGCTCTCTACCCACCCTGTCCATGCCCCACATAATCCTGTACACCTCGATCAAGTCGCCCCTCAGTCTTCTCTGCCCCAACAAAAACAACCTATGCCTATTCAACCTGGCTTCACAACTTAAATGTTCCATCCCAGGCAACATTCTGATCTATCGCCTCTGCACCCCCCTCCAGTGCCATCACATCCTTCCTGTAAAGTGGTGACCAGAACTGCACATAGTACTCCAGCTGTGGCCTCACCAAAGTTCTATCCAATTCCAACATGACCTTCCTGCTTTTGTAATGTGTGCCTCGATTGACAAAAGCAATGTCCGATATGCCTTTTTCACATCCCTATCAAACTACCTTCTGCCTTCAGAAATCTGTAGACAAACACGCCAAGGTCCCTTTGTTCCTGAAACTTCACAGTGTCAGGCCATTCATTGAACACTTCCTTGTCAAATTTCTCCTCACAAAGTGTGTCACCTCACTTTTCAGAATTAAATTCAATCTGTTACTTATCTGTCCATTTGATCATCCCGTCTATAACTTCCTCTAACCCAAATCATTCAACCTCACTGTAAACCACCAGCCCAATTTTTGTAACATCTTCAAACTTACTGATGCTACCCCCCCCCCCCCCCCCCCACCCCCCCGCCCCCAACATAGTCATATCTGTAATTTAGATAAATGACAAATAATAGGGGACCCAACACAGATCCTCGTGGTACGCCACTGGACACTGGCTTCCAGTCACTAAAGCAGCCTTCTGTCATCACCCTCTGTCTCCTGCAACAAAGCCAATTTTGAATCCACCTGATCAGATTACCCTGTATTCAAATGAATTTGTCTCCCATGTGGGAACCTTGTCAAAGGCTTTGCTGAACTTCATATAAACTACATCAGCTGCACTACCCTCATCTACACTCCTAGTCACTTCATTAAAAAATTCAATCACATTTGTTCGGCAGGGCCTCCCTCTGACAAAGCCATATTGACTATCCCTGATCAAACCTTGCCTCTCCAAGTGGAGCTAGATTCTCTCCTTAAGAATTTTCTCCAAATGTTTCCCTACTCGCTGGTTTGTAGTTCCATGGCTTATCTCTTCAACGTTTCTTAAAAATTGGAATCACATTAGCTGTTCTCCAGTCCTCTGGCACCACCCCCATGGCCAGAGAGGAATTAAAACATTCGGGTTAAAGGCCCGACAATCTCCTCCCTCACCTCCCACAGTGGTCTGTGACACAATTCATCCAGACCTGGAGATTTGTCCACATGTAAGTCTGCCAACACCTCCAATACCTTGTCATTCCCTATGTCAATTTGCTCAAGAACCTCACTGTCTCTGTCCCTGAGTTCCATACCTGCATCCACCATTCACTTGGATGAAGTCAGATGTGAAGTATTCGTTCAACACCCTACCTTTGTTCTCTGGCTCCACCCACAGGTTGCCCCATGGGCTCCTAATGGGCTGGTTTAGCACAGGGCTAAATAGCTGGCTTTGAAAGCAGACCAAGGCAGGTCAGCAGCGCGGGTTCAATTCCCGTACCAGCCTCCCCGAACAGGCGCAATGTATCGACTAGGGGCTTTTCACAGTAACTTCATTTGAAGCCTACTTGTGACAATAAGCGATTTTCATTTCATTTCATATCATTTTCATGTGACTCCAGATCCACACCAATACCGTTGACTCTTAGGGCAATTCGGGATGGGCAATAAATGCTGGACCAGCCTGCAACGCCCACCACGAGCCATGAATGAATAAATTAAAGTCCTGGGAGGAGAATACAAAATGCAGGAGGGACCTTAAAAAGGAAGTTAGGAAAGCTAAGAGACTGCAAGGAAATTGGCGATCAGGCATTGTATAAAGAACAAGAGAATAACTCGGGTGGGGGGGGGGGGGGGGGGGAAGTACGGCCAATTAGGGATCATATAGATAATGTGTGGGGGACCAGAAGACATGTGTACAGCCCCTAATTAATACTTTGTGTCAGTTTTCACAATGGAAAAGGATTATGCAGGTGTAGACATCATTGGGAGGATTATACAGTGAATGGTAGAACCCTCAAGAGTATTGAAAGTCAGAGATATCTAGGTGTTCAGGTCCACAGGTCACCGAAAGGGGCAACACAGGTGGGGAAGGTAGTCAAGAAGGCTTACGGCATGCTTGCTTTCATTGGCCGGGGCATAGAGTATAAGAATTGGCAAGTCATGGTGCAGCTGTATAGAACCTTAGTTGGGCCTCACTTGGAGTATAGTGTTCAATTCTGGTTGCCACACTACCAGAAGGATGTGGAGGCTTTAGAGAGGGTGCAGAAGAGATTTACCAGGATGTTGCTTGATATGGAGGGCATTAGCTATGAGGAGCGATTGAATAAACTCGGTTTGTTCTCCCTGGAACGACGGAGGTTGAGGGGCGACCTGATAGAGGTCTACAAAATGATGAGGGGCATAGACAGAGTGGATAGTCAGAGGCTTTTTCCCAGGATAGAGGGGTCAATTACTAGGGGGCATAGATTTAAGGTGCGAGGGGCAAGGTTTAGAGGAGATGTACAAGGCAAGTTGTTTACACAGAGGGTAGTGGGTGCCTGGAGCACGCTGCCGGAGGAGGTGGTGGAAGCAGGGACAATAGTGACATTTAAGGGGCACCTTGACAAATACATGAATAGGATGGGAATAGAGGGATAGAGACCCAGGATATGTAGAAGATTTTGGTTTAGACGGGCAGCATGGTCGGCACAGGCTTGGAGGGCCGAAGGGCCTGTTCCTGTGATGTACTTTTCTCTGTCTTTGTTCTTTGACTCTGAATATTTGAGGAAATAGAGAGAGAATAAAATAGAGAGAGAGAAGAGTTCATAGGAGGTTTAGCAGTATTAAAAGTGGATAAACCCGCTGGGCCAAACAAGATGTATCCCTGGCTGTTCAGGAAGGCAAGGGAGGAGATATCAGATGTACTGGCAGTAATTTTAAAATCCTCTGTGGCCTCAAGTGAGTTGCCAAAGGGACAGCTAACATTGTCTTATTATTAAAAAAGGGAGAGCGCTCACGTGCACTCGGGTCAGCAATGAGAACTCGGGTCACTCACTGGTGAGAACTTGACAGCTGATGATCTATAGCAGGCGGAGGCTGCAATATCCTAGCATTCCAGCACTCGGAGGGAAGCCGGAGCCAAGGACTCTGCTGAGCCACGGTCACATGACGTTCCCCTGGATTCAGTCGTCCCACAGTTGCTGGAACTGCAAAGGCAGAGGTGCAAGCATCAGGAAAGGACGACAGCGTCTCTCCTCAGACTGGAAGGCTGACTGGAGGAGGCCCATCATCTTCTTGCCTGAGGAGATGGTGCCGACACTCCAAGGCAATGAGGCCAACACTGCGAGGGTGGCATTCGCAGTGGAGACCTTGGTGTAGGATGATCACTCCATGGCTCAGCTCATGACCTCCATGGCTCAAGGCTTGAGTTCCATGGTGCAGCTCTTCATTTTCATGGTGCAGGCACTTGTGGGAATCGGCGAGTGTCTGTGCCAGAGGACGGCGGGGCTTCTGAATCTCACTCCAGCTGCCCCTGTATCCTTGGAGGAGCCCAGGGGCCCTCAGGCAACCGTAGGGAAGAGGACCTGCAGGGGCGCAGCCCGTGGCTTTTCACCCAAGAGACGCTGGGTGTGTCCAGCCCATCTGTGTCCAGTGACTGACACACCTGCAGCTCGTATACCGAGGAGGGCAGCACTGCAACATCCGTGCAGCCTGAAAGCAGGACTGGGCCCTCAAGGCCACATCCACCAAGGTCATCTCAGGCAACAGGGCGTGGAACGCAACATGTCGCCTCATCCTCAGCTGCAGATCGTGGGGGTACACCTAGACATAGCAGGAGGCTGAGAAAGGCAAAGAAAAGATAATAACATAGTGGGCATGGGTGAACAAAGGCACGAGTAGCAACTAATCACCAGTGTTAGCACCATTAAATGTAATAAGTGTCATGTTGATGACCCATAAAGTGTCCCTTGCTTTCAATTAATTGCAACACACTCTGCCAACTCTCAAGCAACGCAAGTGCTTCCTCCATTTTCTCTGTGAGCTCAATGATTCGCCAACCCACCATCCATCCCCACTGTGATTACACAGTCATACTGACATGATACTGGCAATGCCATCACAACCACCCCTGCACCCAAAGCAACACTCCCCACCCACCCAGGCTAATGGACAGGCCTTCCGTTTCTAGCAGCATTCATTCATTATGAGAATACAATCGCCTGAAAGCTCGTGAAAATCTGTCCATCTCATCAAGAGGTGGGGATCCAGAATGGGACCCTTGACATCTGAGGAGGCAGGAGCAGCTGTGATGTATCATTCAGTCTCTCATCATCTCTAGAACACCCTGTTCAGCGGCAGTTCACCTTCATGCCTCTTTCAGGCAGATATTTGCAGGAGATATAAGGAGCATTGCTCAGTCTTCACTGATCATTTTCCTGCATCGACCGCTCATGTTGTATTCACGCCCTGCCCATGAAAGGAGCAATCAACAGAATGACCTCCTACTGGCAAGACACAAGTGAAATGGTCTCACACCCCCACCCGGAGACATAGTCCCGGTCGTCTCCAAATCGAGAGGCAATGAGGGCGTCCCCAGTCCTGCGCCTCATTTGGGCCCAGGCCACCGCCTGTGGTCCTTCCGCTCGCTCCTCCGGGGTTGTCCGTCGCCACCCTCTTCAACTTCCTCCTCTTCTGAACAGTTTCAGAGGAGGTTCACCAGATTAATTCCAGGGATGCAAGGCTTGAAGTATGAGGAGAGATTGAACAGTTTGGGCTTAGACTCGCTGGAGTTTAGCAGAATAAGAGGGGATCTGATCAAGGTATATAAAATACTAAAAGGGATTGATGAAGTAAACGTAGACCAAGGGTGGGATTCTCCATTTCAGTGTGGTCGCTGGGACAGAATCAGTGGACTTTTATGACAGCAAAGGTGGCGCCAGTCCCAGGGCAATTCAATGACTGTCAATGGGCTAGCACCGGCACCGCGTAGAACACGAGTGATTCCAATGAAAAACATTGTCAGATTCGCTGGGGTCGGGATTGGTACTCGAGAGGCTTACAAGCTGCAGCCACAAATTAGCACTCCACTCCCCACACACCCCATATTTCCCAGCCAACAAGATGGCACAGGTTGCGCCGGAGAACTCCCATCCCATTGATGGGTCGACTGGGTACCTAGGGAGGCCCTGGGGAGACACCCATATGATCCGTGGCACTAAGTTCACAGTGGGCAGTAAGCAGCATGCGCAGTCACATGGCTGCCTTGCAGGCTGCGGCAGTGGTGTTCCATGCCATCCACCCTGACCCCACGGCCCACCTCCTGGTTTCACCCTGCTACTACCCCGGCCCTGGCAGAAGCGCCCCGACCATCGGCATAACTGTCAGCACACTATGGCGATGTTGGACATTTTTCCGTACCCCGTCTCTCTCCCTCAGCAGCCACAGCGCATGTTCCCTAATTTTGGAAACTACAAGTGAACCTCGTCCTTAGTAATTCCTCCTCGCAGAGGCACATCATCACGGAGGCCCCGGAGAATACCGGGTCAGACCAGCTAATGATATGCCAACAGCGTTTACTGCACATGCAGAGTAGAACGCACTGACGCCGCTGTTGAGGCTCCTGTTGAGCATGGCATTCTGTCGGGTGCCAGGCATGGGCCACGACTTCACCTCACCTGCCATTCTTTGTCCAATTGTGTTTGCTGATTCCGGCGTTGGCTGACAGAGAATTCCACCCCAAATGTTGCCCCTTGTGGGAACTGAGATAAGAAGGAACTATTTCTCACAGAGGGTGATTTATTTGTTGAATTCGTGCCCCATAGTGCAGTGGAGTCTGAATCATTCAATGGTTTCAAGAGGGAGATAGATATATTTCTGATAATGGGTTAAAGGGATATGGGGAACAGGCAGGGAGGTGGATTTGATACCAGGAAGAGATCAGCCATGATCTGATTGAATGGTGGAGCAGGCTCGAAGGGCTGAATTGCCAACTTCTGCTCCTGATATCTCTGTACCTATGTACGACCTCATCCAGCCCTTCGACCTTTTGCAGTGCCAGGTTTTACAGAGCACAGCACACCACAATGATGCACAGCACCCTCTAGCGGTTGTACTGGAAGACTCCCCTTGACTGGTTCATGCACTGGAACTGCACCTTTAGCAGGCCTATTGCCAGCTCAAGCAGCACACATGTTGAAGCATGAGCCTCACTGTATCGGGCCTCAGATTGTGTTTGGGGCCAGCTGCCTCTTTGTCCTGAGGAGCCATCCCTCCAGCCATCAACTATTTGTTGATGTATCATTTGTCAATGTACTCTTTCGATTATTCTTTTGTCTACTATGTACGTACTGTGTACGTTCCCTTGGCTGCAGAAAAATACTTTTCACTGTAATTCGGTACATGCGACAATAAATATCAATCAATCATTCAGCTGCTGGTTTCCCTTGAATATGGTTGGGATCTGAGAGCATCTGAAAATGCAGCTGTCATGGACGCTCCCCTGGAAATGGGCAAACACCTGCCTTTTTCGTATGACCTAGTCACAGACGATCTGCATTTTTAGGGAATGGAGTCCTTTCCAGTTCCTAAAGGGTGCCCCATGCCACCATGGGGAACGCAAAGGCTCCTGTGAGCAGTCTATGAGACCCTCCATTTGGGGCAAGCCAACCAAGTTGGTGAAGCTCATGGTCCTGGCTCACCTGTGCCTGGTCCAAATTAATGTACATGTGGGTCCTCGCAAATAGTGCATCTGCCTTGTGCACTTAAGTGCGGCAGACTGGGATATGCCACACAGCTCCCCCATGCAGCCCTGAAATGGGACACTGGAATTAAAGTTCAGCGCGGCTGGAATTTTCAGGGCTACAGGCAATGGGTACCATCCCAGTCCAGGTGGTGCCAACTGCTGCACCATCCAGCAGAGGTGGTCCACTCGCTCTTGGGACAGTGGCAGTCATCTTCGACACTGGACGCCTGACATTCTGGAGATATGATGCTCCCCTCTGGTAGACCCATGGCCGGCAGTGTCTCCTCTGAACCACCTCCATATGTGGGCCTGCACTCAGTGCATGAATGGGCCCTGCCACCCCTTCTTGTGCGGGGCACTCGTCCTATCCACATGCAACCGCATGGTGTCTGGTTGTTGCGAATGGCCCACAATTATCAATAGCACTGCCATCATCTTCTCAATCCAAAAACTGAAAGGAAGCAAACTGAAATGTGAGCATCCTGGAGACCTGACAATGCTCTGACCCATTGCCCGATCAACACATGCGACATCTGCCCGTGCACATTCCGGCAGTTAGCACTACCCCTCACAGTACCCAGGAACCAGCTTCAATTCTGACCTTGGGTGACTGCCTGTGTGGAGCTTGCACTTTCTCCCAATGTCTGCGTGGGTTTCCTGCAAGTGCTTCAGTTTCCTCCCACAGTCCAAAGATGTGCAGATTAGGTGGATTGGCCATGCTAAATTGACCCTTCGTGTCCAAAGATGCGCAGTTTAGGTGGGGTTACGGGGATAGGGTGGGGGACTGGTGGGGTGCTCTTTCAGAGGGTCGGTGCAGTCTCGTTGGGCCAAATGGCCTCCTTCTGCACTGTCGAGGTTCTATGGGGGTAGGTGTGTCGGTTCTCCCTTATGGAGAGGTGAGTGTAAGCCATGGCGTTCAATGCTTGGGGGCTCACCGCACAAAGGGTTAAATAGCAGGTGCCAATCAATAGCTACATTAGTGAGCGAGGATCTTCAATCGGAAGATCAAGATGTAGGATCAATTTGGTTAGAACTAAGAAACATGAAGAGTTGCATTCAGCCACCAAACAGTAGTGATAATGCAGGGCACATTATAAACCAGGAAATTAGAGGTGTATGCAACAACGGGAATATAGTAATTATTGGGGATTTTAATCTACATATAGACTGGGTCAGCCTAATTATCACTAATGTTGTGGAAGATGAATTCTGGAACGTATGGTTCTCTGGCCCAATCTATTGAGGAACCAACTGGAAAACAGGCTATTTTATGAGAAAGGGCTGATCAAAAATCTCAGAAAGTGCTGCAAAAACTCACCAGGTCAGGCAGCATCTGTGAGAGAGAGACAGAGTTAATTATTTAAGTCCAAATGGCTTCTTTGGTACTGTCCTGAAGAAGAGTCATATTGGACTCAAAACGTCTTTTCTGTCACGCTGGGCTCGCGCAATCAGTTCCAATCCCATTTGGCCCGAGTCGCGTCTCAGGTGAAATTAGATTTTATATCGATAGCTGTGGGTTTGGTTGAGTTAAATTCTCTACAGTCACCAGGTTTGTAAAATTAAACACAAGCAACCTTTTATTATTTACAGTAATTATAATTAAAGAGGCAAAAATACAACTGGTAATTGACTACCTGATGCTGAACACTCCCCCCTCCACTTTCTAACTACCCCCCTCTCTACAGACACTCAGCCAAACAACACAGATGGGAAATGTTGGTTGAAACTACTTCCTACGGAAGCTAAAGAAATTTGGCATGTCTACATTGACTCTCACAAACTTCTACAGGTGCGCAATAGAGAGCATCCTATCCGGTTGCATTGCAGCCTGGTATAGCAACTGCTCGGTCCAAGATCGCAAGAAACTGCAGACTGTGGTGAACTCAGTCCAACACATCACACAAGCTTGCCACCCTCACATTGATTCTGTATACACCTCATGCTGCCTCAGTAAGGCAGACAGCATTATCAGAAACTGCACCCACCCAGGAATTGCCTTCTTCCAGACCCTTCCAACTTGCAGAAGGTGAAGAAGTCTGAAGAACCGCACATCCAGACATAGGAACAGCTTCTTCCCCACAGCTACAAGACTCCTCAACGACTCCCTCGGACTGACCTGTTCCCTGTAAGAACACTATTCACGACGCCCTATGCTGCTCTTGCTCACGTATTTGCTTTGTTTGGCCCCTTGATCCGCACTGTAACCAATCACTGTTTGTCGATGTTCTCTATTGATTATTCTTTTTGTCTACTATGTACGTACTGTGTACATTCCCTCGGCCGCAGAAAAATACTTTTCACTGTACTTCTGAACATGTGACAATAAATCAAATCAAATTAAAGGTAAGGAAAATGTTAATAAAATAAAATAATAAAAGATTTTTAAAAGACCTGATCCCGGGGTGTGCCCCAACGGTGGCCTGGCCCGTGATCGGGGCCAACCGATCGGCGGGCGGGCCAGTGCCTTGGGGGCACTCTTTTTCTTCCGCCTTCGCCATGGTCTTCACTCCGGCGCATGCGCGGACTTACGCCGGCCGGTAAAGTCCTTTCGGCCCCAGCAGGCGTGGCGCCAAAGACCGTTCACGCCAGCCGGCGGAGTGGGAACCACTCCGGCGTGGGCCTAGCCCCTCAATGTGAGGGCTTGGCTCCTAAAGGTGCGGAGACCTCCAACACGCTGGGCCCCCTGCCCCGCCGGGTAGGGGAGAATCCCGGCCCTTAAATCTAAACTAAGGTAACTATGAAGTAGGGTGGCACGGTGGTGCAGTGGTTAGCACTGACTGTGAAGGTATTTTTTATTTTATTTGTTGATGGGACGTGGGTGTTGCAGACTGAGCCAGCATTTATTGCCAATCCCTAATTGCCTTTGAGGAGGAAGTTAAGAGTCAACCACATTACTGTGGATCTGGACCAGGTAAGGTATTAGTGAACCAGATGGGTTTTTACAACAATCGTTTCACGATCATAAATAGACTTTAAATTCCAGGTTTGTATTGAATTCAAATTTTATGGGGTGGGTTTAGCACAGTGGGCTAAGACAGCTGGCTTGTAATGCAGAACAAGACCAGAGCACGGGTTCGATTCCCGTTGCAGCCTCTCCGAAAAGGCACCGGAATGTGGCGACTAAGGGCTTTTCACAGTAACTTCATTGAAGCCGCCTTGTGACAATAAGTGATTATTATTATCCATCTGCGGTGACAAGATTTGAACCTGGGTCCTGGGTTACTAGTTCAGTAGCGATACCACTATGCCACTGCCTCCCCTGCTTGGGAGAAGGTGGGCTGTGGTGGATTGCAGGGGAAGGTTTACAATGAAACACACTCTGCACCAGGCACGTGGCCCTCAAATGACAAGGGCGTCAACATGCAGGATAGTGCCGGAATGGCATTTGACTGACTAATCTTTGAAAATGCGATAAAGTTGCTCATCCAATCACAGGATGATTCCTCCCTCCATTTACTGCTGATAGCTCACTAGTAAAAAAATACGAGAAATCAGTCTGTGATTGGATGAGCAACAAAGCGTAGGGGGGAAGGTAAGATTCCAAGAAAGGAAATTCAAACGATTGGGACAAGTGAGCCTGCCCTGGAGCCCAGCAGGTGTGTGAGAGGCAGCTGGCCCCAGGCACGGGCCAGGCAGCAGGCCTGATAGAACTACCATTCGGTTTCAACTGCACTTTCCGATTACTGGAAGTCGGTAGAAATCTAAGTTAAAACTTCTCAGGTGCAAATAAGAATTGTTTATTTGTCTTCTATTGGTTACAATTTGAAAGTAATTTAAAAGGTAATTCGTAGACAATTTGAAGCTTTCAAAGAATCACAGAAATGATCGTCTTGCTTAGACAAACAGCTCGCAATAACTTTAAAAGTCAAAGTCTGAAAATGAAATACGAATACAGGGAGACAGTGAATATTTCAGATCAAAGTATAGATGGTTCATGAAAAAGAGAGAGAGAAAGCAATCCAGCTTCAGCTCCAGCTAAAAATGGCCAAACAAAACTTTACAGCTCTACTGTTTCATATCTGTCTTAAGCCATCTAACTACACCCCAATATAATCCTAATTGGTTTGGGTTAGACTCAAACACATCTGATTTGACGGCAAGCCGTCCATTGTTAATATGCAACATTAGTTCTAATTGTTTTGTATCTGCATATTTGTGTATGTTAAAGAAAGCGATATTGTGCTGTTATCAAGGCCAGTTTTAACTGGTCTTTTGCTGACTTAGCTGTTCTTACATTAGAGCCTTCGTGTCACTTTGTCGTGCCACGCTGTTGCTATAGATCCTGCCCTGTCCTTGGACACTGTCTTGAAAAATATATTCATTAATTCAGTTAAAGTGTTTGTTTTCATCTCTATGCCTTTGCCTGTATCAGGTTCTTTTGTGTAGTAAAGTGAATTATGCTGTGTTATGCTGTTTTGTAAGCAGTATGTTTTGAGATGACCTGAGGTTATGAGAGTGTTGAAATCCTTAATTTAAAATGGGTAAAACTGGGACTTAATATTTATCTAAAATAGCTATCTTTTACCTATTATGTGTGTTAGGAAATAGTTGACTTCTACAAGGCCCCAACAAGTGAGGGGAGGAAGCAAGCCCCAGGCGAGGGCAAAGCAGTGAGCAGCACCAGGTGGCCAAGACAATGGACGGACCCTAGGCGATGTCGTAGACAGAGAAACCCAGGGCCCAGGCAAGGCAGTGGGCAGAGGACCCCAAGCCCAGGTGAGGCAGTAGATGGAGGACCCAAAATGAGGTGAAAGAGGGGGCGGTGGGAAGAATCTGGAGTGGTGGTGGGAGGAGGGTGTGGGGGGGATTGTGGTGGGAGAGAGTGAGGGGGTGTAGGGAAACTGTGAGGAGGTTGGGAAGAGAAAGAGTGTGCGAAGGGGTGTGTGGAGAGACAGTGTATGAGGGGAGTGGACAGGGGGAGAGAGAGTGTTATAGAATCACAGTTTCATAGTTTAAAGATAAATCCTGTTTTTGCAGAGCCTGATAAATAGTGGGATTGACTCAGTCTGATGCTTTATTAGCTGCTTTATTCAAGGTCAGATTTTTAGCAATATAAAGCGTCACCAAGAGCACTGCAGTCAAAAATACAGAAAAATGAAGGAAAGGCATGAAGATGAACCAAATCAGAAAGATAGTTTGGCATTAAGTGACACTGGAACTTCAAGATATTGATGATATTGTCAAAGTAAGGGAGGAGGCCCTCCCCAAAGCTATTGCATATGGCCAAAATCTGTTACATTGGATACAATGCAATATTTATTACTATCCAAACCAGAAACTATAGGTGTTATGGTCACTGAGGGTGAAGAGAAATGGGACGACAGAAATGAGAAATCGGCAGTACAGTGGCACAGTGGTTATCACTGCTGCCTCACGTTGATGAGGTCTCAGGTTCGATCCCGGCTCTGGGTCACTGTCCATGTGGAGTCTGCACATTCTCCCCGTGCCTGCGTGGGTCTCACCTTCTCAACTCAAAGATGTGCAGGTAGGTGAATTGACCACGCTAAATTGCCCCTTAATTGGAAAAAATTGGGTACTCTAAATTTATTAAAAAGGTGAAATGAGAAATTGGTTGATTTTTTTCCGTAACCCACTAACGCAATCTACTGTTATGTTTGCAAATTATTTCCTGACCCTAGTAAAGGAATACAAACATTGTTGATGGGCACTCTAATTGGAGAAAAATTAAACGAGATATTGCTGACAATAAATCTTCTAAAGCTTATATTTCACAGCATGTGTAAGTTTGTTTGAAGGTGCAAAGTATTTTGCATTGTCAGAACAGTTTGAAAAGGAGTGTTCTTATTGGAGGAAAGTGCTGAGGTGTGTTGCCACGGTCAAACTGCTGCCTTCTTTGGGACCACCTCAACGTTGCTGGGCTGGCAGCACGGTGGCTCAGTGGGTTAGCACTGCGGCCTCACGGTGCTGAGATCCCAGGTTCGATTCCGGCTCTGGGTCACTGTCCGTGTGGAGATGGAAAGTTTTCCCCGTGTTTGTGTGGGTTTCGTCCCCACAACCCAAAAACATGCAGGCTAGGTGGATTGGCCACTCTAAATTGCCCCTTAATTGGAAAAATGATTGGGTACACTAAATTTATTTTAAAAAATCTTTGCTGGGCTGATAAAATGGCTGCAGATGAAACTTCCTCACCTAAAATGGCGGCAGATAGTCACAGATTGGTAGTTTTGCACCAGCAGTCTGCCTCTGACCACCAACTTGCTCCAAGATCTCCAGAAAATCTCTAGGACAGGGTACGGAATTCTTCCAGACAAAGCCACCTGAAATTAGTCTTGGACTCCCTGGGCTCCACTCACATGAATTCATGTCAATATCTGTTTTGATTTCTTCAGAGGAAGTCATTACTATTTATCAAACTGAATAAGAATCTATAAGACGTAGGAAATGGCAGCCAGTGCATCTTAGTGATTGGAGTATTTGCTCCTGCACAGGCTGATTCTCAATATGTCCTAATTGGGATGAATGACCTTTAAAAAAAATGAGTTGCTGGCAATGTTTTTACTGACTGTTTAGGTCGTTTATAACATTTAGTTAAAATTATCGAAAAAAGGACTTGACCATTCAAAATGCTTCCATTTGCACAGCCGCATAGTTTTCACTTCTGTGGTAAACACCACTGGTCATACACTACGTGTATTATGGTACTGCCTCTGTACTACAGTTAATACAGTAAATCCCAGCCTGCTGGCTTCTCCCAGCAGGCGCTGTATAAAAGTGTATACTCTCCTGCGCTGCCTCCATTCTGGTTCCAGCTGCAGGAGGCTTAACATCTAGCACAAAATAGCCTCAATAGTTTCACCATTTCGTCGCGTGGTCATTGATGGTACATCAACTTCTATATGGATCATAAAAAGCGCATATAAAATAAACAGTGAGAAAACAAAGTACATTTCCTGAGAACTAGGAGCAGGAGGAGCCAGTTGAGCCCCTCAAGCCTGCTCTGCCATTACATCTGTTCTTCTCTCGCCCTCAACTCCACTTTCCTGCCTGTTCTCCTGAACCCTTCAACCCAACTAATTAAAAATCTGTCTACCTCCTCCGTAAATTAACTCCAAATCCCAGCATAAGACCAGAAGACCACAAGACATAGGAGCAGAATTAGGCCACTCGGCCCATCGAGTCAGCTCTGTCATTCAATCATGGCTGATATTTCTCTCATCTCTATCCTGATGCCTTCTTCCCATAACCCCTGATCCCCTTATTAATCAAGAACCTACCTACCTCTAACTTAAAGACACACAGTGATTTGGCCTCCCCAGCCTTCTGCGGCAAAGAGTTCCACAGATTCACCACCGTCTGGCTGAAGAGATTCCTCCTCTTCTCTGTTTTAAAGGATCACCCCTTTTGTCTGAGATTGTTTCTTGAAATGAAATGAAAATGAAAATCGCTTATTGTCACGGGTAGGCTTCAAATGAAGTTACTGTGAAAAGCCCCTAGTCGCCACATTCCGGCGCCTGTTCGGGGAGGCTGTTACAGCCCTCTTGACATGAATGCTAACATTGCATTTGCCTTCGTAACTGCCGACTGAACCTGCACGTTAACCTGTGGAGAACCGTGAACAAGGACACCCAAGTCCCTTTGAGTTTCTGATTTCCTAAGCATTTCCCCATTTAGAAAATAGTCTATGCATAAATTATTCTTTCCAAAGTGCATAACCTCACACTTTTCCACATTGTATTTCATTGCCACTTAATTGCCCACTCTCCTAGCTTGTCCAAATCCTTTGCAGCCCCCTTGCTTCCTCAATAGTACCTGTCCCTCGACAGATCTTTGTGACATCTTAGCAACAGTGCCTTCAGTTGCTTCTTCCAGATCATTAATGTATATTGTGAAAATTTATGGTCCCAGCGCAGTCTCTGAGGCACACCACTAGTCACCGGCTGCCATCCTGAAAAAGAGCCCCTAAATCCCCACTCTCTGCCTTCTGCCAGTCAGCCAATACTCTATCCATGCCAGGATCTTACCCTTAACACCATGGGCTCTTAACTTATTTAACAGTCTCCGATGCGGCACCTTGTCAAAGGCCTTCTGAAAATCTAAATAAATCACATCCGTTGGTTCTTCTTTCTCTAATTTCCTTGTTACCTACTCAAAGAACGCTAACAGATTTGTCAGAAATGACCTCCCATTGACAAAGCCGTGCTGACTCAGTCCTATTTTATCATGCACTTCCAATCACTTCGCGATTTCATCTTTAATAACAGACATAACAGACTCTAAAATCTTACCAATGACCAAAGTCAGGTTAACCTGTCTATAATTTCCCGTCTTCTGCCTCCCTTCCTTCTTAAACAGTGGTGTTACATCAGCCACTTTCCAGTCCTCTAGGACATTCCTGCCTGAAAGAACCAATAGAACATAGAACAGTACAGCACCGAACAGGCTCTTCGGCCCTCAATGTTGTGCCGAGCCATGATCACCCCACTCAAACCCACGTATCCACCCTATACTCGTAACCCAACAACCCCCCCCATTAACCTTACTTTTTTTTTAGGACACTACGGGCAATTTAGCATGGCCAATCCACCTAACCCGCACATCTTTGGACTGTGGGAGGAAACCGGAGCACCCGGAGGAAACCCACGCACACAGGGGGAGGACGTGCAGACTCCACACAGACAGTGACCCAGCCGGGAATCGAACCTGGGACCCTGGAGCTGCGAAGCATTTATGCTAACCACCATGCTACCCTGCTGCCCAATGCCTCCACAATTTCCTCAGCTATCTCTTTTAGGACCTTGGGGTGTAGTCCATCCGGTACAGGTGACTTATCCAGGTGACCTTTCAGTTTACCTAGAACCTTCTCCTTAGTGATGGCCACTGCACTCACCTCTGCCCCCGAGTTCTCCTGGAGCTCTGGCATCCCACTCGTGTCTTCCACCGTGAAGACTGATGCAAAGTAACTATTCAATTCATCTGCCATTTCTTTGTTTCCTATTACTTCTCCAGCCATGTTTTCCAATGGTTAAATGCCTATTTTTGCCTCTCTCTTACCTTTTATATATTGAAAGAAACTCTTACTATCTTCTTTTATATTACTGGCTAACTTGCACTCATATTTCATCTTCTCTCCCTTATTAATTTTTTAGTTGTCCTCTGCTCGCTTTTAAATGATTCCCAATTCTCTGACTTCCCACTAATCCTTGCCACTTTATATGCTTTTTCTTTTGCTTTTATGCTGTCCTTGATTTCCCTCACCAACCATGGATGCCTTGTCCTGCCCTTAGCATGTTTCCTCCTTGGGATGAATTTCTGCTGTGCCTCACGAATAACCCCCAAAAACTCCTGCACTGTCCTCCCTGCTAGTCTCCTTTTCCAATCAACTCTGGCCAGCTCCTCCCTCATGTCTTTGTAGTTACCCTTATTTAATTGTAATACCTTTACATCTGACTCCAGCTTCTCCCTCTTAAACTGCAGGGTAAATTCTATCACATTGAGGTCACTGCTCCCTCAGGGTTCCTTCACCTTGAGATCCCTAATCAAGTCTGCCTCATGACACATCACCAAATCCAAAATTGCCTGATCCCTAGTGGGCTCGAACACAAGCTGCTCCAAAAAAACATCCCTTAAACATTCCCCAAATTCCTTTTCTTGGGATCCACTGCCAAGCTGATTTTCCCAGCCCACGTGCATATTGAAGTCGCCCACGATTATTGTGATATTGCCTTTTTTACATGCTTTCTCTATCTCCTGATATATTTTTTGCCACACATCCTGACTACTGCTTGGGGGCCTGCACATAACTCCCATCAGGGTCTTTTTACCTTTGTGATTCCTCAACTCTACCCACAGAGATTCTATGCCTTCTGATCCTGTATCGCTCCTTGCTATCGATTTAACTTCATTCCTTACTAACAATGCAACCCCGCCCCCTTGTTCCGTATATTGCGCGCATTTAGGTACAACACCCTCAGTCCTGCATTGACCACCTCCCCTCTCACACTTGTCACCTTTTTTGCTCTGCCTGAGGGTGATGTTATTCCCTTATTTTTGTTCTCTATTTCCCCTTCAGTTATGACACCTTCTCAGCGAACCTCTGGTTCCCACTGTACTCTGGGCTAGTGAATTCCACAGATTCATGCCCCTTTGAGAGTAGTAATTTCTCCTCATGTCTGTTCTAATCTGCTACCCTTTATCCTAAAACTATGATCATTCTAGATTGCCCCATAAGAGGCAGCATCCACTGCATCTCTACTTTGTCAATATCCTTTATCATCTTATATACCTCAATTAGATCTCCTCTAATTCTAAACTCGAGGGAGCGTAAACCTAAACTGCTCAATCTCTCTCTACAAGCCAAGCCCTTCATCTCTGGAATCAATCCAGTCAACCTCCTCTGAACTGCCTCTAATGCAGTTCTACATCCCTCATCAAATAAGGGGACCAGAACTGTGCTGGTTTTCTGTAACAATTTGGCTTTGCTGCCTTGAAGGTCTCTGTGGTGTAGTGACGTGATCGGCTGATTCTTCCATCTTGTTTCGCGTGAGCAAATTCCACGTTTGCTCGTCTGGCGTCTCAACATTTATAAACTTTACCATCATTCAGACAGGGAGTAAAAGGAAATTATCCATATAGGCATGTTTTTACACATGAAGAAGCACTATCAATGTGTGTATTTTCTCGGTTTTGGTCGTGGGGGGGTGGGGGGGGTGGGGGGAGGGGACAGGGGCAAGAATGAAGCTGAGCACAGGGACGCACAAACTGTAAACATGTCATTGATAGATTGTGAAGCTCCGCTAAAAGGTGTGAGGGAAGACAGGCAAAGGCTAGTTTTTAAAGAACTAATACATGGTTTACCACAAATTTAAATTCCTTTGAGGCACAAAAACCCAACAGGGAAAATGATCCAAATGTGGCTGACAAGAGAAGTAAAAGATTGTTTTAGGCTAAAGGTTGAGGCTTATAAGATTGGCAAAAACAGTAGTAAACCTGAAGATCGTGAGCATTTTAGAATTCCGCAAAGGGGGACCAGAACAGCAAATTATGGAGAAACATAAAGGTAGACAGTAAAAGCTTCTATGTGAGCCCATTAGAGGTGGGGACAGGAGCATTTATGGTGGAGAATAAGAAAATTGTAGAGAAATTATACACATACTTTGTCTCTGTCTTCATGAAGGAAGGTACAAAAACTTCTAAGAAATACTAATGAACCAAGGGATGAGTGAGAATGAACTGAATGATATTAGTATTAATTTTTGAAAAGTACTGGAGTAATTAATGGGACTGAAAATTGATTAATCCCGGGACTGATGATTTGCATCTCTGAGTGGAAGAGTCGGCTGGAGAGATAATGGATGCATTGGTGATGGACTTTGAAAATACTATAGATTCTGGAATGGTGCCTGCAGATTGGAAGGTAGCACTGTTTAAAAATAGGAGCGAGAGAGAAATGGGAAATTACAAATGTTAGCCTGAGATCAAAGGAGGGAAAATGCTAAAGTTTATTAGAAAGGAAGTGATAACTGCACGCTTGGAAAATAATAGTAGGATTGGGCAGATTCCATGTGGATTCAATGTGTATTACATTTGACAAATCTGTTGGAGTTTTTTTGCAGATTTAATTATGGTTGGGGATGTGGTGCATTTGGATTTCAGAAGACATTCAACAACATTCCAGAAATGAGGTTAGTAAACAGAATTAGAACACCTGACATAGTGATTCTTTGGAATTCTCTACCCTAGAAGACCTGGTCAATCATCGAGGACGTTAAAGACAGAGATTGATGGATTTCTAGAGAGGGACGATATCAAGAGATATGGAGATATGGGGTTGAGGTAGAAGATCAGCCATGATCTGGTTCAGGATTTTCCAAACTGCAGGTCGTGTCCCACAAGCGTGTCGAGGGCGGATGCCAGGAGGTTCGCGGAGAGATAAATCGCAGCATTGCCGATCATGGGAAGAAGTACCCAATGACCGCGAATCCATGTCTACAACTGGCTTTTAAGTTGAGAATATCAGCTGCTAACCGCCAGAAGCGATGGCAGAGAGCAGGTTATGCACCCGGCACATACACTGATGTCACGCAGAAATGTCCGTCCAGGCTTTGGGCAAGAAATCACAAAGGAGAGATTACTCCATTTTGTAGCTGCCAGAAGGCAAGCAACTGGACTATGAAGAACCCACGTTGGATCATCTCATATTAAGAAAGAGAGGACCAGAGACACAATCAGGCCAGGATCTCACAACTGAATCTACTGGAGAGAGCTACCCAGGAGAGTCCACGGCAGAACAAAACAGTGCTGGTGTGAGCTGTATATAGAACTCCAGGGCCTCTGGTGAACAACTCATTAAGAAGAAACAGAAATCAGCAACAAAACAGTCCGAAGATGATTTCTTGAGGTATGACTTTGTTAATTGTGCCAGTGCAAATCAGGATGTAAAGCCCATGTGTGTTAAATGCAGGGAAGTACCAGAAAATGAGTTTAAAACCCTCAAAACTTCAAAGGCATTTGAAGACGAAGTTTGGTGAGTTTGAGGACAAGCCCCTTGATTTTATCAAAGGATGCAGCAAAAGCTTAAATTATCAACATGAAGTCCTCAGCAAGAGCCAGCCTCCCCGGACAGGCGCCGGAATGTGGCGACTAGGGGCTTTACACAGTAAGTTCATTGAAGCCTACTCGTGACAATAAGCGACTTTCATTTTTCATTTTCAAATGTAGCATTGAATGACAAAGCAAGTGAGATCATAAGGAACAAGCAGGCTCACCTATCTTTTCTTCAATTATTCTGCAGCCTGACACCCTGGCAGTGCCACCTGGGTGACAGCCTGGCACTGCCAGGGTGCCCAGGTGGCACTACCAAACTGCCAGGGCACTGTCAGGGTACCAGACTGGTAACGCCAAGGTGCCAAGCTGACATTTTTCCTGTGCCGGGGAATGGACCCAAGGGTGTCCTGCTGGTATATGTTGGGGTGCAGGGGGCTCGAGGACTCCCCAACAGGTGAGTTGGGGGTGTTGGAGGGGTCTGGGGATCACATCAGGGGATCGAGAGATCCAGACGTCATTTAAAAATAGCATCCCGATCTCTCGGTGTAGTAAATGACGCTAAGTGCGGCCTTGGGTGGGGGGAGGTGGTGCATTTCACACCGAGGTCCGAAATAGCAACAGGGTGTGCCGTTAGTTATCAGGGTCGCTCTCGTTGTTTTGACCCCACTAATCCCACCCAGAACGGACTCTTTTTTTGGTTCGATCTCACCCACTATTTAATTGGAGGTGGTTCAGAGAAGGTTCTCTTGAATGATCCCCAGTATGGAGGGACCGTCTTCTGAGCAAAGGTTAAACAGGTTGGGAGTCTATTCATTGGAGTTTAGAATAATTCAGCCCCGTGGTGTTCATTTCTTTCGGTTTGCAGTCCACCTGCATATTTCCGGTGGGACTTGCTGGCCTTGGCAAAGGAATTTGTATATCCCCCAACGAGTGATGGCAGCTCATCAGGAATGATAGCAGAAAGTAATCCAGAGGCCTGGAGTAATGATTTGGTGACATGAGTTCAAATCTCACCACAGCAGCTGGAGGAATTCATATTTAGTTCATTAACTAAATCTGAAATGGAAAGCAAGTATCAGTTATGGTGACAATATAATCTCTGGATTGTTGGAAGCTTCTGGTTCATTGATCTAATTTAGGGAGGGAATTCTTCCCTCTTCACCCAGTCTGGTTGGTTTGTGAATACAGACCCACGGCTAACTACCCTCTGAAATGGCCATCCATTGTCTAGAAAGTGATTCATTGTCACCTTCTCAAGGGCATTTCGAGATGGGCAATAAATGCTGGGCTTATCTATGATGCACACATCCAGTGAATGAATAAAAATAAGCATGCAGAACACCAAGTCGCTATTACAAATCAGTATGCAATTCTGATTTCATGTCAGCGCTGCTATTTTACACACCGTCAGCAAAACCTTTGCCTTAACCCTGTTCTAGTCTTGTGCAGCTGAACATGGCATTAAACAGCCTGAAGGACCATCCCTGTCATCATCACTATTTAAAGGAATCATTGTAAAGGATGTTTGGTGCTTTATGAAGGAGGTTTGGAGCCTTGCTTGGATGAACATAAACCATTCATTGGTAATCAATAACTATGCGCATATCCAAGGTTACGTTGCTGCTGTCTCTGTATTGCTCCCTTCCAATATCCTCGCCACAGGTAGCCTACTACCATGTGCCTCTCTCCATCACAACATGGGCGGTACTGTTCCCCAGTCCCACGTTAACCCTAACTCTGCTAAACACCTTTATGCTACCGAGGTCATGAACTACTGACAGGTTCGTTGCAGGATTATCTCTTCTGGCTGTGTTTGTGGTGTGCTTTTAAATCTTTCTGATAAAGTTTCAGTGATATACAGGCTGCAATTTTAAGTTGTGTAGAAGAGAGCCGGAATTGAGGGATGATGTACCATCAATTGAGACGAGTTGCTGAACAAAAGTATGGCTTTAATATACTAGATGTTAAGCCCTGCGGTCGATTACAGTAGAAGGACGACCGCCGGAAGTACTGGGTATTTATACCCCACCCTGGAGGCGGGGTTAACTCAGCCTCTCAACCAATCGGGGAGCCGTTACATGACTGGTCTCAACCAACTGGTCGAGAGGCACATGACCGACCAGGGCCAATGGTAAGCCGGTGTTATGCACCAATGGCAGGCAGCTATGCTAATCATACCACCACAAGGGATACCGAAGAAATTAGTCCGAAAAACTGCAGCAGACAAAGTTAATGATAATAATTATCTTTATTATTGTCACAAGTATGCTTACATTTGACACTGCAATGAAGTTGCTGTGAAAATCCCCTCGTCTCCACACTCCGGTGCCTGTTCGGGTACACTGAGGAAGAATTCAGAACGTTCAATTCACCTAACAAGCACATATTTCGGGACTTGTGGGAGGAAACCGGAGCACCCGGAGGAAACCCACACAGACACGGGGAGAACGTGCAGACTCCGCGCAGACAGTGATCCGAGTCGGGAATTGAACCTGGGACCCTGGCCTTGTGAAGCAACAGTGTTAACCACTGTGCTACCGTGCTGTCCCAAGTTCAATGTGGGGAAGTGTGAAGTCCTTAACTTTGGGTTCAAGAAATACAAGTTCGAATTTTTGTATGAACATCGGGCGAGTAGGAAATATTGAACAAAGGGATTTTAGTGTTCATGTACAAAATACACTAAAGACAGTTCATACGTTGGAAGAGAAACACAGAGACGAATGGAATGTTGACCTTTATTTAAAATTTTTGGAGAAACAGTGGTATATAATGGTAATGGTTAGTCATCCAGACACCCAGACTAAAGCTCCGGGACCACCGTGGCAGCTGGTGGAACTAAAATTCAATCAATAAATCTTGAATTGAAAGCTAACCACAGTAATGGAAATTAAACCATTGCCAATTGTTTTAAAAACTCATCTGGCTTATTAATGTCCTTTGGGGAAGGACGTCAGCTGTATCAACCTGGGGCGCGATTCTCCGCCCCCCACGATGGGTCGGAGAATAGCGGGAGGGCCTTCCCGACATTTTTCCCGACCTCCCGCTATTCTCCCCCCCCCCACGGCTGCCCCACGACACGAATCGCTGCTCGCCGTTTTTTACGGCGAGCAGCGATTCTCCCCTAGCCAATGGGCCGATTTCCCAGGCCTTTACGGCTGTTTTCACGAACTCCAACACACCTGCTCTCACAGTTCGTGAAAACGGCCGCAAAGTGCCGTTCTGGAGAACCATGCCACCGATTGGCACGTCCGCACCACGGCCATGCCAAGGGTGGCATGGGCCCGCGATCGGTGGGCACCGATCGCGGGCAGCGGGTCCGAACCCCGCGCACTCTATGTTCCTCTGTGGGGGACTGATCCAGCGGGGCGGTTGAGAGGCATACCGGCCCGCGCATGCGCGGGTTTCACGCATATGCGCGATGATGTCATCCGCGCATGCGCGGGTTGGAGCCGTCCAATCTGCGCATGCGCGGCTGACGTCATCGTGCGCGTCAGCCGCCGTTAACTTTGGCACGCGGGCTTAGCAAATTTCGCTAAGCCTGCGATGCCGAGGTTCACGGGGCCCCGCTGCTAGCCCCGACCGGGGAGCAGAATCGGGTCCCGGGAGGGGGCGCGGAGGCTTCCGTGAAACACGGCCGGTTTCACGGCAGCCTTCACGACTCTCCGCATTTGCGGAGAATCGCGCCCCTGGTCTTTAAAATCCCCAAAGTCCCAGGTGACCATAGGCTGCTTTCCCCCTTCAGAGGGAGAGATGACTGGTGATGATCTAACCTGAAGATTACCACATCTCAGACTATCGGCAAGGTTGAGAATAACCTCAGCCAGTACAGGAGTCGAACCCCGCTGTTGACCCGGTTCTGCATCACAAACGACCAGCCAACTGGGCTGAACCTGGTCTTACCTACATGTGACTCCAGACCGACAGCAATATGGTTCACTTTTAAGTGCCCTCTGAGATGGCCTTGCAAGCCACTCAGCTCAAGGGCAATTAAAGATGGGAAATAAATGCTGGCCTTGCCAGCGACACCACATCCCACCAAGGAATACATTTTTGAAAAGGGGTTTACGTTACAAAAGTGAGGAAGCGACAATTCAATGTTAAAGAAAGTTCAGACCTCCTCTCGGGTTTTGGGCACTTCACCCATTGGTCTCTGAAAGGGGCACAGCCCAGGTTCACCAGAAATGGTATCGGGACAAAAATCACGAGGACATCCGAAGTAAACGTGGCTTGCATTCCTTTGTGTTTGGGAGGATGCGCTTAAAATGATCAGGAGGTTCAGAAAGGTTGAATCAATTTCCTCTGGTGAACCAGAGGGTTTCAGATTTGCGTGTTTGTGTGTGTTTGTGTGTGAACAATTGTAACCACCCATTTATATCAGGAAGAGGGGATAACGTTCTCCCCTAATGTCATGAGTGAACTCATTTTATTCCAAAAAGAGTTAGTGATTCATGACCCAATTGACTGAATTTTCCAGATGTGGAGTTGAAGGGACTGGCAGGGGTGGTAAAATAGTGAGGAAATGTCAGGAGGGTTCCCAGTGATACCCCACCTCCAGGGAGGTCTCTCATAGGTGGGTCGGGAGTCGAATCATCTACCACCGCACAAACCAATTAAAACAATCTAATCGCCTATTAGTGACAATTTGTTGGAGCTGCTGCATTTTTCTGGTGGCATAGTAGCCCGCTGACATGTTGGGAGGCAACCAGCTTCATGGAGTTACCTTCCTGTGCTATCCTGGGGAGGCATTGGAGGTGGAGGCTCCATTCCCCCAAAGAATGGGGCATGGGGAGGAAAGGAAGCCCCAGTATACGCTTTGGACTCGTTTTCCTCACCTCTCGATCCTTGATGTGCCTCAGCAACAACATCTTCTACCAGTGGGGCTGCAGAGGCATTGCAATTCAATTCCACAGCGGGTCTAGAGATGGGCAATGAGGAGGCAGTCCCTGGAAAAATCACCGAGCTGGTTCTGTTGGTAGTAAGTGTGGGCCTTGGGAACCCTTATTTGGTCCCAAGGTCAGAGTTCAGAAACCTACAGACTTTATAATCGATGATTAATATGCCTAAACAAATACCATTGGGATATTATTGCACTTGGGAAGATTGGCATGTTAATATTATTTATTTATAACCAAAGCAGTCAGCTTGCATTATTGATATCACTTATGTAATAGCAGGCTCTGACCCTCGGGCAGTCTTGTTGCTATTTTGGGATTTGAAACATCAGAATTTTCAATCTTTTCAGGCTGGAAGTAATAAACCTGCGACCCTGTTCTCCTGTACCCTTGACCTGAATATTCTACTGTGCTGTTGTTGGGGTCTGAAAATTCTTGGTTGGTCTTTCATTACTCTGAAGAAATGTTTCATTATCTTGACACTTGCATCCAATGCTGTGACAGATAGTCTGTCACGCTCATTGCTCAAAACTATCCAAGTTTAATTTTGTTGATTGCTATTATTTTCTCTGAAAAGTCATCAGCCAATTTACAAATTGACAGCGACTAATCTACCATCCGGCAACAAGGAGATGATGGATGTGGTAGCACACCTCTTTTAAGGGACGAGCCCTCATAATCCATGTGACTGGCTCGTGGCCTATCGCGCAGCAATGTGTGAACCCCAACCAATGAGGAAATAACACAGGTCCTGGGAGCGCGATCCCTGGCAGAGTGGACCCAGGAGCCAGAGAGTGAAGACCGGTTTAGTGACCCTGGGCGCGACTCTCCCAATTGGAAACTAAGGCTTGATTTTCCCAAAAGGGAACAAAGTCCCCTAGTGAGTGTGTTTAACTGTGTGTTTCCTGACACTCGCAGTGCCAAAAAAACGCATGGCTATTCAATGCGACTTGAGTTGAAGAAGAGGTCTGAACGGGAACAGGCAGCCTCGCCAGAGGTCCCCAGTGTAGCGAGAGATCGGGATGCCATTTTTAAATGGTATCCCGATCTCCAAGTCCCTTAAACAATCCCCAAGCTCCCCCCCGCCCCCCCCTCCCCACCAACCCGAACACAGCATGCGCTGGGCACCTCGGCCCAATCACACGGACGATGCCAGCTTGGCATGTTGGCAATGCCACCTTGGCAGTGCAAGGCTGGAACCCAGGTGGCACTGTCCAAGTGCCAGGCTGGCACTGCCAGAGCGACAAGCTGGCATTGCCAGGGTACCCAGGTAGCACCAGCAGTGCCAGGGCACCACCTTGCCCAAAGGACATGCAGCTGGGGGTCTCCAATCCGCTGGCAGACCCCCAAGAGTGATGTTCTATCTGGTCCCCAGATCTGGTTCTATCTGGAACAAAGGGACAGCCTCTTTAAAAACAACTGTGGTTGGAACAAATTGCTGCTCCTCTGAATTAAAGGACCCCAGGTTGAGCTATATAAATAAACAACCTTATTTCTCCCGTTGAAACTGCCTGGACCTGTCAATAAAAAGCACGTAAAAGGCAATGGTGAAATTGAGTGTAAACAATGCAGGTCAAAGCTTTTAGGCCTGTTGTCATACAAAGGCTTGAAAAAGTTAAAGGTTAATGAAGTTGACTGTGAAAAAAACACTTTTAAGGTTCCCACCACATTAAAGGGAATCCTTTTACCTTCATCTCATAAATCCTTTAACTTTTTTTTCTTTTTACATTTAGAGTACCCAATTATTTTTTTTCCAATGAAGGGGCAATTTAGCATGGCCAATCCACCTACCTTGCACATCTTTGGATTGTGGGGGTGAAATCCAGGCCAACATGGGGAGATTGTGCAAACTCCACACAGACAGTGACCCAGAGACGGAATCGAACTGGGACCTCGGTGCCATGAGGCAGCAGTGCTAACCACTGCACCACCATGCTGCCCTAGATCCTTGAATCTGATGTGCTGTCAGACAATTTAAAGGAATTAAGGCTGCAGATGGGGAAGACGTTCATTTCGTTGTCAAAGATCTTTAATTTTGATATACTGACAGACAATTTAAAGGGTTTAAAGGTTCAGATGGGAAGACCAGCCAAACAACACACATTCCCAGGAAATTCACTCGACCTGAGCTCCTCCATCCCAGCCCAAGCCCCCTGACTGCTCCCTCCCATGAAGGATTGCGCCCCCCCCTGCCCCCCAGCATCCTGGAGGTAATTGTAGGGAGCGTACTCAACCTCTTCCCACCCCTCAGAATACCAGCCACCAGATCTTCATTTCTCAGGAGTTGCACCAATTCAGGCCAGTGGGAATCCCGATTCGGGGGAGTCAGGTGAATTTGGCATCCTGCCCTTAAATCACATTCAAATTAGAGTTAATAACTAGTTTCCATATTCCGCACGGGTCTGAGTGGGAACCTCATTGGGACCGACGGGCCAAGTCGGGAGACTCGCAGCAGGTTTCGCGAACGGCGTGAAAGCTGTTTTTTGTTTGACACCCGATTCACCGGGCCATCAGGATTCCCGCCACTGACTGGCGGCCTCTGAGAATGCCAGGCTCTGTAACTGTGTGCAGTTTACCTTTACTTGTTACCAATAAATTCTTGTTCTGTTGTACTAAGTCTCTACAGTTTTGTGTCGAGTTGTCATATTGGAGACGTGTGTAAACTGGAGTGTTACAGCAGTAAGTTACAATTCGAGGGGAAAGGCAGAAGACTACAAAAAAGGAACAGAGAAATTGAAAAGCGTCAATGAAAAATGCCCATGATTGGGCAGCTATAGGGCGGCACGGTGGCGCAGTGGTTAGCACTGCCGCTGCACGGCGCCAAGATCCCAGGTTCGATCCGGGTTCTGGGTCGCTGTCTGTGTGGTTTGCACATTCTCCCCGTGTTTACATGGGTTTTGCCCCCACAACCCAAAACATGTGCAGAGTAGGTGGATTGACCACGCTAAATTGCCCCTTAATTGGAAAAAATGAATTGGGTACTCTAAATTTAAAAAGAAACAAAAAAGAAAATAATGATTGAGCAGCTTGACCTATTCGACCAGGGGGCAAACACTGGAACCAGTGTATTGTGCAGCTCCATTACTTCTTTACAGCAAACAAAATAACAGGGGAGGATAAACAGGTTATTCTATTAATGGTTTGTTAATACCACATACTAAACAATCACGCAGCATGCCACCGATTAGTGTAGCAAACTTCAGCCATGTAAGGGAGTTGCAGGTGATGGATGTGAACAACAGGACACTGTGGAAACACGTTGTCCATGTAAGAAGCTGTGGTGCCACAACCCCTTCTCTGAACAGTTCAAGCCAGCAGGCAGTTCCAGTACTCCTGGGGTGGAGCCAGAGCCGAGGGAAGTTCTGAGGAGGTCCCGCCAATGATCCAGGAGGGAGTTGGAGTAGGGAGTGCCCCTGCTGTTGTGGTCAAATCTCAGAGATAATCTTCTACGGATGACAACGTTGCTCCCTTAAAGTTGGAGGAGCCAGTTGGGAGGTCTAATGAGGTCTATGAGACCCAGAAAGTCCCCTGACAGATTGACATTGTGATGAACTGTTATGGACTCTCTCCCCTTGTGTTTCTCAACCTTTTTATTGTACCTAGTTACTGTAAATAACCTGTTCTGTAAATATGTTATCATAGAATTCCTACAGTGCAGCAGGTGACCATTCAGCCCATCGTGTCCTACCTAGGCCCAATTCCCCACCTGTCCCTGTAACCCCACCTAACTGCACATCTTTGAACACCAAGGGGCAATCTGGCATGGACAATCCACCTAACTGCACATCTTTGAACACCAAGGGGCAATCTGGCATGGCCAATCCACCTAACTGCACATCTTTGGACTGTGGGAGGAAACCGCAGCACCCAGAGAAACTCATGCAGACGTGGGGAGAAAGTGCAAACTCCACACAGTCGCCCGAGGACGGAATTGAACCCGGGTCCCTGGCACTGTAAGGCAGGGAAGGATGTGGTAATGCAGGGGCAAGCCCTCGCAGTCTACATGACCGGCTCAGGCCCTATCACACGGAACACGCAAACTCCGACCAATGGGAAACCAGCGCAGGGCACAGGGAGCAGGGCCCTGGGCAGAGTGGACCCTGGAGTCAGAGAGTGAAGGCCTGTTTAGCGATTCTGTGCCTGTGTCTAACTTGTTACCAATAAACCCTTGTTTAGTTAGGAAACTCTTCCTAGTATTGCCTCAAGGTTAAATATGGGCAAGGAAACCTCCTGCTGAATCCCACTTACTGGACACCATCAGCAGATGAATCAGTATTCCTCCATGTTGAACATCACTTGGAGGAAGCACTGAGTGTGGCAAGGGCACATAATATACTCTGGGTGGGGGACTTCAATGTCCAATACCAAGAGTGGCTCGGTAGCACCATCACAGACTGAGCTGGCTGGGTCCAAAAGGACATATCTGCTAGACTGGTACAGAGAGAAAAATATACTTGACCTTATCCTCACCAACATGCCTACTGCAGATGCACCTGTCCATGACAGGATTGGTAGAAGTGATTCCCGCACAATCCTTGTGGAGACAAAGTCCCGTCTTGACATTGAGGATTTCCTCAATCATGTTGTGTGGAACTACCACCGTGCTAAATGGGATAGACTTCGAACAGATCTAGCTACTCAAGACTGGGCAACCATGAGACAATGTGGGCCTTCAGCAGCAGCAATCTACAACATCATGGACTGGCGTACATTCGTGCCACTCAAATGCCAAGCAATGACCATTTCCAACAAGAGAAGATCTAACCATCGCCCCTTTTCATTCAATGACATTACCATCGCGGAATCCCCCATAGTCAACATCCTGGGGCTTACCATCGATCAGAAACTGAACAAGAGTGGCTAAATGTCGTGGCTACCAGGGCAGGACTACCAGGGTAGTCCTACAGCGAGCAACTGACTTCCTGACCCCGCAAAGCCTGCCCACCATCTGCGAGGCATAAGTCAGGTGTGTAATGGAATACTGTCCACTTGCCTGGATGAGTACAGCTCCAACAACACTCAAAAAGCTCAACACCATCCAGGTAAAGTAGTCCACATGATTGCTCCCCCTTCCACAAACACTCAAAATCTCCACCACTGATGAACAGTGGCAGCCATATATACCATGCACAAGATGCACCGCAATAATTCACCAAGGTTCCTTGGACAGCAGCTTCGAAACCTACGACCGCAATCATCTAGGACAAGAGCAGCTGATACTTGGAAACCACGCCATCTGTAACTTCCCCTCCAAGTCACTCACCACCATGACTTGGAAATATATCACTGTTCCTTCACTGTCGAAATCCAGGAACTCCCTCCCTAACAGCATTGTGGGTGTACCTGCACCTTAAGGACTGCAGCGGTTCAAGAAGGCAGCTCACCACCACCTTCTGAAGGGCAACTAGGGATGGGCAATAAATGTTGGCCTAATAAATGATACCCATATTCTGTAAATGAATTTTTAAAATCTGGAACTTTGACTTAAAAGCTAGTCTCAGTAATGGTGAGTGTATGGGCTGCACACCCTTTGCCTTCTTACCTTCGTCAGCCATCCAGTCAAGCCTTTTCACTCTCTTTTACCATCTGGTGGTGGTGAAGGTCCCAGTGGAGGAATCTCAATGCAGGAGACCTCCTTCTTACCATTGAGGATCTGGGGTGGAGGATCTTGCATCCATATAACCATAGGATGAGCTGGTTTGCAAACTCCCAGATGCCAGTGTTCTTTGCAGCTTGGCATAGTCTGTGGACCACGTTTATGTTAGTTCCAATAAGCTACTGCCTCTTTTTAGTTTTTTGAAGTGGCTTAATTTTTAATTGCACTTCAGTCCCACGCTCTTGATCTCAGGACACTAGGTGTGGGGAGGGGATGGGAAGGGAGGACAACCTCTTTGAAAGCTTGCTCCTTGGTCTGGTCAAGCTGCCCACTAACGGGTCTAGGCAGTGGTGTCTGAAGGGATCATCTGACCCAATTGTCTACCTCTCTTCCATGGCTATGTTCATGGCCAGATGTCCTTGGAGAGTATTGGATGTCAGATAAGCAGTCTGCTTGTTTAGCCAGTCAACGAGCTGAGAGAGTTGACAATGTGATAGAGCTGATAGACACCAGTAAACATATAAAACCCAACACTGCACATGGTAGCATAGTGGTTAGCACAGTTGCTTCACAGCTCCAGGGTCCCAGGTTCGATTCCCGGCTTGGGTCACTGTCATTGCAGAGTCTGCACGTTCTCCCCGTGTCTGCGTGGGTTTCCTCCGGGTGCTCCGATTTCCTCCCACAGTCCAAAGGTGTGCAGGTTAGGTGGATGGACCATGCTAAATTGCCCTTAGTGTCCAAAAAAAAGGTTAGATGGGGTTACGGGGATAGGTGGAGTTGTGGACTTTGGTAGGGTGCTCTTTCTAAGGGCCAGTGCAGACTCGATGGGCTAAATGGCCACCTTCTGCACTGTAAATTCTATGAAAATCTATGAAATCTATGAAATGGTGGCAGCAAAGGGCATCAAGTAGTTGACAACCGGGGTGGGGGGGGGGGGGGGGGGGGATGGAGGGGAGAGACACAAGAATCTTTGGGGAAACTGGTGGTAACAATTTAGGAGCAGGAAGAGAAACCATTAAGAGTGATACTCTTCCTATGCTTAGATAGACAATAATGGAACCAGGTATGTGTAGTCCAGGCAAGTGGACAACACTGTCATGGTGTGGTCAACCATATTAAAGGCTAGTCCGGAAGGTTGAGGAGGGAAATCTTATCTTGGTCACAGTGACACTGGATGTAATTTGTGACTTTGATAAGGTTTTGGTACGGGTAGAACCCTAATTGGAGACATCCAAACATGAAATTAATGGAAAGATGGGCATTGGATTAGGAGGTGACAACATGTTCAAGGGTTTCGCAAAGGAACGGGAGGTTAGAGGTAGGACAATATTTTGCAAGGATGGTAGGGTTACATTTAAAGCAGAGGTTGATGATGGCAGTTTTAAAGGAGAGAGAGACACCACTTGAAGGGAGAGAATCATCAACATAGCAGCTAACATGCTCACTGTTGGGGCTGCTTTCCAATTCAATTTACTTTTGTTAGTTTAAGCATAAGTCTCAGTTGTAACAACCTGAGAAGATATTTGTCTTTAATGAGCTTATGTTGCACAATCTAGCATTATTGCTCTGTCAAAACATCCACTAATGATTCCACTATAATAATATTGTTCTTGTTATATTGTTCTTTATCATGGTTTGTGATGCAAAATAAGGCCAGCAGCGCAGGTTCAATTCCCATACTGGCTGCTGAGGTTATTCATGAAGGGCCACCTTCTCAACCTTGCCCCTCACCTGAGGTGTGGCGATCTTCAGGTGATCTGGGACCTTAAGCCATCCCAGTCAGCTCTCCCCCTCATAGGGGGAAGCAGCCTATGATCATCTGGGTTTATGGTGACTTGACCTGACCCATTATTCTTTATTATTGAGCTCACGGTTCACTATCAACCTCCAAGAAATGTTTGTTACTGCATACCTAATCAAACTATATCTCGAAAGTCTTCCTGATTCCAAAAAACACATAATAAGGCTAAGTAGTCACAATATTAAGGGGCTGGTTTAGCACACTGGGCTAAACAGCTGGCTTGTAATGCAGAACAAGGCAGCAGCACGGGTTCAATTTCCGTACCAGCCTTTCCGAACAGGCACCAGAATGTGGTGACTAGGGGCTTTTCACAGTTACTTTATTGAAGCCTACTCGTGACAACAAGCAATTATTATTATTATCAGCTCCCTAATTAAAAATAAGAAGAATTTTATTATAATCTATAACTTTGAAGATTGCATGCGACTAACAGGAAACAATGGATAACCTATTTAACTCATTAATTTGTAAAGCCTTTGGAATTTGTTTAGTGTTGTATAATTCAGGAGCTATTTTTGATGATTTTATCTTATGAAGTCAGTCTCTCCTATCTCCCTGCCACTTCTTTATCCTTCTATCTCTCTACTTCCTTTTTTTCTGTTGTCCCTCTTCCTTTAATTCTCTCTGTATCTCTTTTTTTCTTTTTACTCCTTTTTCTCCCTTCTCCTTCTGTCTTTCTCTTTTTCCCAATGTAGCCTTAAGTACTTGTAACTCAAAGCACAGCTCAGTAAATCTGCATGCAGCACTTACACTCGATATATTTCATCCCACCAGAGGGTGCTGCTGTAACGCTGGGAAAAACATGGAATACAAACACACACTTACGGCTGAATTTTACGCAGGGCTGAGTCCCATTGGGGCCTTTAATGGGTTTGAAATATTCCACCCCATCGGAGAGGAAGATTCACCTCCAAGGGCTGCCAGCAGTGGCTTAATAGTGTGCCCCTGGAAACAAAATTTCAAGTAATCTGGGTATTGTTGAGGCCAGGCTGGCAACTCAGGTGAAGGGTGAATGGGGCAGGTCAGACCAGCTTCCAAAAGTACGGGTGGGAGGGAAAACCCATCAGGGAGATTACATTATAGGGTGAGCCTCAGAAGGGTAAATGGTGTCCAGATAAGAGGCACCTGCACCAAATCCTTGGTGGGGTCACAAAGCTGAGAGATGAATGTGAACCTCGCCCTCTGTGTGTGAAATACCAATGAGGGCACAGCGTCACTGGCATGATGCTGAATTTTACAAGCCCTCACCCGCAGGACATCCTGAGCGCTATGAAAGTGAGCCTTTTGTTTTGTGCAGAGCTCTGTTTAAGGCCCTTGGGCCTATTGGCAATCCAGACAGCTATGGAAAAAGCAAATCATCTGGGACAGCACAACGCTCTCTCCACAAATGCATTTTTCCTTCCTGAATGAATTGTCCCAGTAGTTAAAGGTCTTAGAAATACACACTTTACATGAATGCATTAAGGTTAAAGAATCTTACAAGTTCAACATGCTGTGCCTAGTGTCATATAAAGCACTTTGAACATTGATTCTCTACCACCTAGGTTTATGTTGAGAAATTTTTCAATGTTTTCCTTTCACAGAAATGCATTGGACTGATCTTGTCAGCAGAAAATAGGGTGCACCATTAAAACACTTCTCGGCTCCTTAGAGCTTGAACATAATTGCAGCATGACTTTCCAGAAGTGTGAGCTGATGACAGAGTTACATGGACAATAGGGAATGTGGGACCACAGTGAATGACAGAGCCAACAGTGTATCTCCTTAGGGCAATGAGATTTAAGATTGAGAAGGAAACAAAGTATGACAGGGAAAGAAAGCAGGATGAGTTTAAGCCAAAACCGGTCCAGGAGGTTCATCAACCAGAGGACTCAGATTTAAGAAAATTAGCAAAAGGAGTGAAGGACAAGATGAGGAGATTTTGTTTGCCACTGCCAGCTGTTATGGTCTGGAATGACTGCGCTGAACGTGTGGGGGAGCAGATTCATTCTGCATTTTAAAAAAGGGAGTTGCTTGAGAAAAACAAAGGATTCACAGTCTTGTGGGGAAAGAAAATTGAGGAGTGGAACTGATTTGAGTACAATAGGCCGAAACGCTGTCCTCTGTACAGTTTGATTCTATGATTCAGTTTGGCATGTGTTTTGGACTGTACCATTTCATAAACTTGGATCAATTATTTGTCAAAACATCTTCTAAGGGTGCACTTTGCATGGTGATATGCTACAACAGATTTATTTTCAAAAAGGTTATTTGTTGATATATGCAAAATATAAATAATTACCACAACACCTGTCATTGTTTGGCAATGCAGGGCTTGATTGTTGCTGAAAAAGGCGGCATGTCAAAGTTTTTCATCTTAACTCATCAGCATACGTCTGTTCTGATGAGGGCAAGATGAAAAACTTTGACATGTCTCTTTTTTTCAATGACACTTGCCCTGGGAGGGTAGAAAATTGTACAAATGTATGTTATTAATGCAGTATTGTATTGCAGGAAAGTACATTTCACTCAGTGATGGAATGATTTTTAAACAGAAAGCTGTTTTTATGTTGCAGCAAAACCATGGAAAACAGCCCAAGACGAAAAATGAGAGGAACAGTCATTGGTGTAACCAAGATAAGCAACACAGCTGAAAGGGGAGGTTTCAATAAGGCTCTGTAAGGTAGAGGAGGAGTAAGCAGATGAGGGGCTTCGAGAGGGAGTTCGAAAGGATTTAGCAATGACAGGGAGGAGACTGAAACACAGAAGGTCAGAGTGAAAGAACTGACAAGCCCCAGAGGAGAAGTTAAAGTGGGATAATCCTGCCCAAATCAAGTGTAAATAAAGGGTCTGAGAACAAAAGTGAGGATTTTCAGTTCAATTTGATGTGGAGTTAAAGTCAGCCAAAGGGATTCAATAGGGTAGATGCAGATAAACTTTTGTTTTGTTTGGTGGGCTAACCCATTTAGGGCTAAAATGAGGAAACACAGAGAGCAGTCGAAATCTAGAACTCCATCCCCCATGAGGCTGAGGATTCTGGGACAAATTAAAAATTCAAGGCAAGGTGGAGTCAATGTAAAGATCAGTTGTCATCTTATTGAATGATGGAGCAGGTTCAATGGCCCCCCCCCTATTCCTAGCTTCCTACTGGTAGTGTATAGATTAGCATGAATAAGGGCAGTGAAGAGCGATGAAGTTCAGGATGGGGTTTCTGGAATACGGGGCCATAAAGGAGAGTATGGAGAAACACATTCCAAGCTGCTGAATGCATGGCTAGTGTTTTCAGCGATGGTAGTGGTTATGGGATGGAGCAGGTGTTGAACAATGTTCTGGAAACAGTTGATGGATATCATGTGGAGATTGAAATTCATATCTATCTTGAAAATATAGCCAGCATTTTGCACAGCACATTTCAGTTGCAAGAGGGTAGGAGTCAGTGGTAAGATAATGGTATTAGTGGTGGGAGACATAATGTACATTGATCCTCCTTATTTTCAGTTGGAGGAAATTGTTTGCCTCATCCGTGACTTCATGCCAGCTGAGCAGAGGTGGTCACAGAGTCATAGAATCACTACTGTGCAGAAGGAGGTCATTCAGCCCATCAAGTCTACACCAAACCTCCGAAAGAGCACCCTGCCCAGGCTCACTCCTCCACCCTCTCCCTGTAACCCCACCTAATCTTTGGACGCTAAGGGATAATTTAGCATGGCCAATCCACCTAACCTGCACATCTTTGGACTGTGGGGGAAATCCGGAAAAATCCCACGTAGACAGGGAGAGAATGTGCAAACTTCACACAGTCAACCAAGGTCAGAATTGAATCCGAGTCTCTGGCGCTGTGAGACAGCTGTGCTAACCACTGTGCCACCGTCATGCCCAGTGTGTGGTCATGGGACCAAGGGAAATGGTCAAGAGATAAATGTGGTTATCAACATTCTGACCCCACATTTACAGATGATGTCAATAAGGCAAAACATATAGATGGGGAACGGGTGAGGAATGAGGACTCTTCAACTGATTTGATGGTCTCAGGAAGCAAGATCTCCATTGACGCAGATGCGTTGGAGAATCACATAGCTGAGCTTAGAGGAGAGGGCTATAATGATCAAACCTGCATTGGTTTGTCTACAGGTTCCTTCACATTTGGAAGAAGCATCACACCTGAGACCACAATCTGAATCCCTAGTGCCTGAAGAGGGTAATCTAGGATTTCTGACTATGTTACACAATGTGACTAAATTGGGAGAGAGAAAGAAGAAACATGTGTTGAAAACATTAGAGCAGAAGGACAGTTCAGGATGTGTGGCCAAATACTTGTTTGCTAAGCAAACACATGGCACGTAAGGATCGAATTGAACCAAATATTTAGCTTTGAGATTCTAATGTGGCCATTCCTGTGATCTGGCTGTAAGGCAGTCAGGACTGAGGGCTAAATATAACCGATTACAGGGCCTACTGGAAGCTTGTATAGGTTGCTAAAGTGGGAGTAGCCTTAGTGGTTACAGATTAAATTACTTCAATGATGAAAGAGGAAATAACTGGAGGTGAGAAGGCTGTGGAGACTGTACAAGCAAATTAACAGAAATGTAGAAAATAATAGCACTAAAGTATGACAGATCCCAGGTGCAGATTCTTTCCATCCCATGGCCTAAGTGAAATTAGATGATTGCACATGCCCTAGCTATAAATGCCCAACAGTCTCTTAATTCAGGAACCATTCCTTCATCTTGGAAAATACATGTCACTCTGCTGGTTAACAAAGGTGAGAGACAAAAACATTTATTTCAAGAACTTATTTGTGTCAGTAATTTAGAATAGAACAATGAACACATTGAAAATGTTCAGCTGGTCACAGAATTGCTTAAGGGAGCTCATGCCTGATGAACCTGGCTGATTTATTTTATCAAAGAGGCAATTGAAATAGTGGACAGGGGGAGTTCTATGGATCTTATTGGTATAGCCTTCCAGAAAGCTTTGAGCAAATTACCTCATTGGAGGGGATTAGATAACGCTGATGCTCATTAAATTGAAAGAAAGTTATTGGCCTTATTATGATATTGGCTTGTTCTGGACTTCCGGTGGCGGATATGAAGGAGTAACACGCACATTTGGTGGCTCCCTCTCTGGTTGGACTTTTGGACCTTTCCCCCAGACTTTATTTCTGGTTTTAAATGGTGAATTCAAAGGCTGAGGCAATTGGGCATCATTTCCACGTATCGGTGTATGGAGAAAAGAACCAGGGGCGGGATTCTCCGACCCCCCACCGGGTTGGAGAATCGCCGGGGGCCGGCGTGAATCCCACCGCCACCATCTCCCAAAGTCTCCGGCACCAGAGATTCAGCGGGGACGGGAATAGCGCCACGCCTGTCGCCCCCCTCCCCCCCAGGGATTCTCCGGTCCGCAATGGGCCGAAGTCCCACCGCTGTCATGTCGGTCCCGCCGACGTGAATCAAACCATCTACATTACCGATGGGATCAGGTGGCGCAGGCAGGCTCCAGGGTCCTGGGTGTGAGGGGTGCCCCCATGGTGGCCTGACCCGCGATTGGGGCCCACCGATCGGCGGGCGGGCCTGTGCCGTGGTGGCACTCTTTTCCTTCCGCGTTTGCCATAGTCTTCACGATGGTGGAGGCGGAAGTGACCCCCTCCCCAGCGCATGCGCGGTGATGACGTCAGCAGCCGCTGACGCTCCGGCGCATACACGGACTATACCAGGGCCTGAGTGTGGAGGTGGCTAGGAAAAGGGCAGGCTTCAACCAAGTTAAGTCAATCTTCTTCAAGAAACAGGTGAAGTTTGGACTTCTGTATCCGGCTTGTCTTTGGGTCACATATGAGGACCAGCATCAGTATTTTGAGTCGCCCAAAGATGCGCTGGGCTTTGCGAAAAGAAAAGGACTAATGGGGGGCTGAGAACTTTCAAATTTTGAGGCAACTTGTTGTCTTATATTGGGCCCCTTTCTTGTTTAAATTTGTTTGTTCTCTTATTTTTTTCTCTTCTGTTTTTGAGTTCTGTTTAAGAAGAGGGGGAAAAGCATTTTTGTCTTCGGGTTTTCTTTTCGGTGGATGTTGGCAATATTTTTTTTGTTGATGTGCACTTTTATGGGATGGAGACGTGCTTGATTGAGTTTCGGTGGGTGGTGCTTCTTTTTGCAGCTGGGTGATTGTGTGGGGATTGTTAGATGAGGGAATTTGTTTATCCGAGTGGAGGGGAGGGGAGCGAGGGAACAATAGGTGGGGAGACCTTTTGGCGTCGGGGTGGGGGCCACCAAGCTAGCTATGTGAGCTAGCTCACGGAAGCACAGTGGGGGGTGTGCATATGTTTAGTTTACTATATGGGTTAGGTTTTAGAGTAGTGTTGCTTGGGAGGGGGGAGGGGGGAGTGGTTCTGCTGACGAGGGAGGGACTTCGGTGGAGGGACAGCGAGGAGGTCGGTGTGGGGGCCGCCGGGGGAGGGCCGGAGGAGGCGCGGCACATGGGCTGGAGGCGGGCCCAAGAAAGGGGATGGCTTATCGGCGGAGGGGGGGGGGCACTTTGCCCCCCAACTGGGCTGATCGCCTGGAATGTTCAAGGGTTAAAAGGGCCGGTTAAGAGGGCATGTGTGTTCGCGCACCCGAGGGGACTGAAGGCGGATGTGGTAATGCTGCAGAACACGCACCTTAGAGTAGTGGACCAGGTTAGATTAAGGAAAGGCTGGGTCAGTCAGGTTTTCCACTCAGGCTGGATACAAAGACTAGAGGTGTTGCAATCTTGATTAATAAGCGGGTGATATTTGAGGTGGGTAGAATAGTTTCGGATGTAGGGGGTCGATATATTACGGTTAATGGTAAGCTGGGGGGGATGAACGTAGTGCTGGTTTATTTTTATGCACCAAATTGGGATGATGTGTAATTTACAAAGAGGATGTTGGGGAACCTGGATTCACACAAACTGTTCATTGGAGGGGACTTTATTGATCCCGGGTTGGATCAGTCATGCTCGAAAACGGGGAGGGTGCCAGCAATGGCAAAGGAACTGAGAGGGTTCATGGAGCAATTTGGGAAAGGGGGGGGGGGGGGGGGATCCCTGGAGATTTAGGCAGCTAAGTGCAAAGGAGTTTTCCTTCAACTCCCATATGCATAAGGTATACTCTTGGATCGATTTTTTTGTATTGGGTAGGGCCTTGCTGCCAGGGGTGGTGGACACGGGGTATTCGGCAATTACGATCTCGGACCATGCGCCACACTGGGTTGACCGGCAGGTTAGAACAGATAGCAATCAGCACCCGCAACGCAGTTTGGATGTAGGGCTATTGCCGGACGAAGCAGTGTGCGAGAGGCCGAGGAAATGCATTCTGAATTACCTGCAGGTAAATGATACGGGGGAGATCTCAGCAGCGGTGCTCTGGGAAGCGCTGAAGGCAGTGGTGAGAGGAGAGCTGATCTCGATCCAGGCTCACAGGGACAGGACAGACAGGGCAGAGATGGGCCGACTGGCAAAAGAGATTCTACAAGTCGACAGGAGGTACGCGGAGATTCCAGAGATAGGGCTTTTAAGGGAACGGCGGAGGCTACAGGTGGAGTTTGGCTTGTTAACCACAGGGAGGGCGGTGGAGCAGCTGAGAAAGGTGAGACAGGCGATCTATGAGCATGGTGAGAAGGCCAGCAGGATGCTTGCACAGCAGCTCAGAAAGAGGGAGGCAGCTAGAGAAATAGGGAAAGTTAACAACGAGGATGGGAACTTAGTTGGGGACTCGGCAGGGGTGAGGAGGCGTTACGGGATTTTTACGGCAGGTTGTACAGGTCGGAACCCCCTGCGGGGCCGGAGGGGATGAGGCACTTCCTGGAGGGGCTGACTTTTCCGAAGGTGGATGGGGAGATGGTAGAAGTGCTGGGGGCCTCGATCGGGTTGGAAGAGATAGCGGAGGGCTTGAAGGCCATGCAATCGGGTACGGCCCCGGGACGGGACGGGGACCCAGCGGAATTCTATAAAAAGTTCTCTGGCATATTGGGACGATTTCCCTGTTGAACGTAGATGCCAAACTGCTGGCCAAGTTTTTGGCCTCCAGGATTGTGTGCCGAACGCCATCGAAATGAAATGAAATGAAAATCGCTTATTGTCACAAGTAGGCTTCAATGAAGTTACTGTGAAAAGCCCCTAGTCGCCACATTCCGGCGCCTGTCCGGAGAGGCTGGTACGGGAATCGAACCATGCTGATGGCCTGCTTGGTCTGCATTAAAAGCCAGCGATTTAGCCCAGTGAGCTAAACAGAGTTTGCTAAGGGCAGGCAGCTGGTGGCCAATGTAAGAAGTCTCTTAAACGTGATCATGATGCCCCGGAAAGTAGGGTGGTGGAGGTAGTGGTTGAGATTGATGTGGAGAAAGCTTTTGACTGGGTTGAGTGGGATTATTTATGGGAGGTTCTGTGGCGGTTCGGCTTTGGGAGGGGCTTTATTGACCGGGTCAGGTTAAAACATAGAACATAGAAAAATACAGCATAGAACAGGCCCTTTGGCCCATGATGTTGTGCCAAACTTTTGTCCTAGATTAAGAACAAATTAATCTACACCCCATCATTCTACCGTAATCCATGTACCTATCCAATAGCTGCTTGAAGGTCCCTCATGTTTCCGACTCAACTACTTCCACAGGCAGTGCATTCAATGCCCCCACTACTCTCTGGGTAAAGAACCTACCTCTGACATCCCCCCTATATCTTCCACCATTCACCTTAAATTTATGTACTCTTGTAATGGTTTGTTCCACCCGGGGAAAAAGTCTCTGACTGTCTACTCTATCTATTCCCCTGATCATCTTATAAATCTCTATCAAGTCGCCCCTCATCCTTCTCCGTTCTAATGAGAAAAGGCTGAGCACCCTCAACCTTTCCTCGAAAGACCTACTCTCCATTCCAGGCAACATCCTGGTAAATCTCCTTTGCACTTTTTCCAAAGCATCCACATCCTTCCTAAAATGAGGCGGCCAGAACTGCACACAGCACGGTAGCATGGTGGTTAGCATAAATGCTTCACAACTCCAGGGTCCCAGGTTCGATTCCCGGCTGGGTCACTGTCTGTGTGGAGTCTGCACGTCCTCCCCGTGTGTGCGTGGGTTTCCTCTGGCTGCTCCGGTTTCCTCCCACAGTCCAAAGATGTGCAGGTTAGGTGGATTGGCCAGGCTAAATTGCCCGTAGTGTCCTAAAAAATAATGAAGTTAATGGGGGTTGTTGGGTTACTGGTATCGGGTGGATACGTGGGCTTGAGTAGGGTGATCATTGCTCGGCACAACATTGAGGGCCAAAGGGCCTGTTCTGTGCTGTACTGTTCTAATTCTAATTCTAAAATACTCCAAATGTGGCCTGACCAAGGTTGCTGTACCAGGCTCCTGTGGCAAGTGTACGGACGAACAGGATGACTTTGGACTATTTTAGACTGCACCGGGGGGACAAGTTCTCCCCACTGCTGTTTGCGCTGGCTATAGAGCCGCTGGCAATTGCTCCAGGCAGAGGAAGCCAGCCATATCTGATGGCCAGAACGGCCTCGAGTCCGTCCATGCTAATAATATCCGCCTCCGGGCTACCATGTAAGCAAAGGCCAGAACGTCTGCCTCTTTCTCCTCCTGCATTCCCGGATCCTGCGACACCCCGAAAATCACCATCCTCTGGACTCAATGCCACCCTTGAATTTAATACCTTGGACATGATGTCCGCAAACCCCTGCCAAAATCCCCTCAGCTTTGGACATGCCCAAAACATGTGGACACGGTTCGCTGGTCCTCTCACGCATTTTGCGCATCTGTCCTCCACCCCAAAGAATCTGCTCATCTGGGCCATTGTCATGTGAGCCGGTGTGCGACCTTGAATTGAACCAGGCCTTAAGGGGCTGGAAAGGCTGGTCCGGGGGGGGTGGAGCACAGAGGCTCGCTGTATGCGGACGACCTGCTTTAGTATGTTTCGGATCCAATTGAAGGGATGGAAGAAATTATGGGAATTTTAGCGGAATTCGGCCGGTTTTCGGGACATAAGCTTAATATGGGGAAGACCGAGATGTTTGTGGTCCAGGCGAGGGGTCAGGAGAGGCGACTGGGGGAGCTGCCGTTTTGAGTGGTAGGGGACAGTTTCGGGTACCTAGGTATCCAAGTGGCGCGGGATTGTGTCAGGCTACAGAAATTCAACTTGGCCCGGTTGGTGGATCAGATGAAGGAGGATTTCCGGAGATGGGATGTGGTCCCGTTGTCTCTAGTGGGCAGAGTTCAAATGGTGAAAATTGTGGTCCTCCCGAGATTCCTATTTGTTTTTCAATGTCTCCGCATCTTCATAGAATTTACAGTGCAGAAGGAGGCCATTCAGCCCATCGAGTCTGCACCGGCTCTTGGAAAGAGCACCCGACCCAAGGCCAACGCCTCCACCCTATCCCCATAACCCAGTAACCCCACCCAACACTAAGGGCAATTTTGGACACTAAGGGCAATTTATCATGGCCAATCCACCTAACCTGCACATCTTTGGACTGTGGGAGGAAACTGGAGCACCCAGAGGAAACCCACGCACACACGGGGAGGATGTGCAGACTCCGCACAGACAGTGACCCAAGCCGGAATCGAACCTGGGACCCTGGAGCTGTGAAGCAATTGTGCTATCCACAATGCTACCGTGCTGCCCCATCTTATTGCCGCAGTCCTTTTTTAAGCGGGTCAATAAAGTTATAGTGGGCTTTGTATGGGGGGGGGGGGGCAAGTCCCCGCGAGAGAGGAAGGTAATGCTTGAATGGAGTCGGGGAGAGGGTGGGCTGGTGCTGCCGAACTTTAGCCATTATTACTGGGCGGCTAACATAGCCATGGTTAGGAAGTGGTTGTTGGGGGTGGGGGGGGGGTCGGCATGGGTGTGTATGGAGGCGGCTTCTTGCATGGGCACAAGTCTGGGGGTGCTGGTAACTGCGCCTCTGCCGTTCCCGCCGGAGCGGTATTCCACCAGCCCCGTGGTGGTGGCAGCCTTGAGAGTCTGGGGGCAATGGAGGAGACATGTGGGTGCAGTGGGAGCATCGGTCTGGTCCCCAATCTGCGATAATCACCGGTTTGCCCCGGGGAGGAAGGACTGGGGGGGGGGATTCTGAATTTGGCGGAGAGTTGGGATTGAGAGGATGGGGGACTTGTTTGTAGAGGGGAGCTTTCCGAGTATGAGGGCACTGGAGGAGAAGTTGGCATTGGCGGGGGGAAACAAATTTTGATGTCTGCAGGTGCAGGACTTTCTGTGTAGACAGATATCAACCTTTCCACTCCTACCGCTAAGGGGGATTCAGGATAGGGTGGTTTCTAGAGGATGAATAGGAGAGGGGAGCATTTCTGACATTTATAAGGAGCTTTTGTGATCAGAGGAGATGCAGACCGAGGAGCTGGAGTGAAAGTGGGAGGAGGAGCTGGGGGGAGAGGTAGAGGAGGGCCTTTGGGCGGACGCGTTGAGTAGAGTCAACATGACCGCGACGTGTGCCAGGCTCAGCCTGATTCAATTCAAGGTCGTGCACGGGCTCACATGACAGTGGCCTGAATGAGCAGATTCTTTGGGGTGGAGGACAGATGCGCAAAATGCGTGGGAGGACCAGCGAACCATATCCACATGTTTTGGGCATGTCCAAAGCTGAGGGGATTTTAGCAGGGGTTTGCAGACGTCATGTCCAAGGTATTAAATACAAGGGTGGCATTGAGTCCAGAGGATGGTGATTTTCGGGGTGTCGCAGAATCCGGGAATGCAGGAGGAGAAAGAGGCAGACATTCTGGCCTTTGCTTCCCTGGTAGCCCGGAGGTGGATATTGCTAGCATGGAGGGACTCGAGGCCCCCGAAGTCGGACCCTGGCTATCGGACATGGCTGGCTTTCTCCGCCTGGAGAAAATTAAATTTGCCATGAGAGTGTCATTGTTAAGGTTCGCCCGGAGGTGGCAACCATTCATCGACTTCTTCGCAGAGAATTAATCATCAGCAGAAGGGGGGGGGGGGGGGGGGGGGGGGGGGGGCGGTGGGGGGGCAAATTAGTGCACATTAGGGGGTTAAGTAATGGTGGGAACTGTGGGGGAGGGAGGCGGTATTTGCACTATGTTTATATTTTTATGTAAATTGTTTATATTGCTGCTGTTACAATGTCAGAAAAATACCTCAAAAAATGTTTTTAAAAAATGATATTGGCTTGTTCTGCAAGGATCTGTGTCAATGCCTCAAGTATTTAATATGGTCATCATTCAACTTCGATGATGTTATAGAAAGCCAAATATCCACATTTTTCAATGATTCAAAGGTAAGTGCATTATAAGGATTATATATGGGAGCACTAAATTACAAAGATGCATTAATACATCGTGAAAGAGAAAATTGGCAAATGGATTTCAATGTGAGAAAAATGCGAGTGTGTGGACAAAAAGAGGATTGAACAAAGTACTTTCTGAATGGTGAAAAGTTAGAAACTGGAGGTTCAAAGAGACTTGAGGAATCAATGTATATGGATCATTGAAATGTCATGGAGATGTACAGCAAATGATCATAAATGCCAATGGAATGCTGGCCTTTATCTTGAGCGGACTAGAATACAAAGTAGAATACAAAGTAGAATACAAAGTTATCTCGAGCTATGCCAAATTTGGTTGGGCCAAATCTGGAGTGCTGTGATGCCTGGTCTCATGGAGTTAAATTGGATCTATTGCATTGGAGCTTTGGAGTAAATTGAGGAATCTAAGACTAGGAGCCTAAAGATTAGAGCTAGAACTTTCATGAGTGAAGTTAGGAAACATTTCTTCACACAAAGTGTTGGAGAACATTTTCTGATACTGGACTATGATATAAATTATAGGTGGCTCCGTAACTATATTTTTGTTCATATATTACTTTTGAATAGCTCTACTGAGACAAATGGTACTAATTGGCTTTGTTGCATGTAGAAGAGGCAATTTGTAGGAATAGATAGTGTACAAACAATGCTTGTTAATATCAGAAAGGACACAAAATGGCTGTTAGCTAAGATAGCAATACTAAAGACACAAAATGGCTGAACCAGCCACATTCCTGAACAATAAGTTACAAATTCTGTAAGCTACCTCATGAAAACCAGGCGTGGGTATTTATCGGGAGTATTTCAACAGCTGCTGATAACAGCTTCACACAATAGATCAAGGTCCCCAGCTGCAGACAGGACGTATCCTTGTGTTAGTTTTGAATGACTTCTGTATGAAGTTAGGGGCGGGTAAGACAACACCCACTTTAACCATACATGTGATAACTGGAATGCTAAGAAAATTGATTGACTTAATTGTGACGCGAATATAGATGATTGATTGTATGTAAATGAGAATGCAACTAATTCCGCCCCTTGAATCTGTATATTAACCCAATGCGAACCTTAGCTCAAATGAGAAAGAGTATTGCAAGGCTGGGGACCGTCCAAATCTTTCTCCCAGATCTGATCTAATAAACTGCTTCTTTACTCACTCAAAAAGGCCTATGTGTGAATATTTTCACCTCTAACACAAAGGGTGAGGGTGATGGAAGTTTGGAAAATTCATCCACACATAGCAATTGGTGCTGGGCGAATTGCCATTTAATCTGAATTTGATTGATTTGTGTTCACCAAAGATATCAAGGTATATGTGGAAGGTTTGTGGTGGGGGAAGGGGGGCAGCTATAGAGAGTGAGGTCATGATCTGTCATGATCTAATTGGATGACAGAACAGTATCACCAGGCAGAATGGCCTCCTCCTATTTCTATGTGGTGGGGTTGGATGGTGGTTGGAGAGAGATATAAGCCTTAGTTAAATGTTAAGTTGCTCCAACTGAATAAAACTCAGTTCTCAAAGGTTAAATCAGCAGGATGCTGGGACTTGTAGATCTGGATTAGGAATTTGACAGGATGTCTGAACCAGCGTGGAGGTAACAATGAAATAACATTTAACCTTCAAGGGATGATTCATATTCAATTTTGGCGTGACAGGTCTATTAATGTGAAGTCATCAGAAGACATTGCATGATTCCGCCTATGGATGAGACTGAAGGCTGACACCGGCATCAAGCAAAGAGAAGAAAGGAGACTTCAGAGAGGAGATATTGGCTTGAAAGTTGCACAAAATAATGGCCATGAATATATCCACTGTCATAGAGTGGCATGCCATGTTCATTATATTGTTCAGTGATCTGAAGACAAGTTGTTTGAAATTTGGATATAATTATATCTCTGTATGTTCACTCGCTATTAAATAAAATCATGAATGTTTACGGCACAGAAAGAGGCCACTTTTTATTTATAAATTTGGAGTATCCAAATCATTTTTTCCAATTAAGGGGCAATTTAGTGTTGTCAATACATCTACCCTGCACACCTCTGGGTTGTGGGGGGGGGGGGGGGCGAAACGCACGCAAACACGGGGAGAAAGCGCAAACTCCACAGAGACAGTGACCCAGAGCCGGGATCGAACCTGGGACCTCGGCGCCGTGAGACAGCAGTGCCAGTCACTGCACCACCCTGCGGCCTTCAGAAAGAGGCCACTTGATCTCTCATTCTGCGGCAGTTGAAAAATGAGCCACCCAGGCTGATCCCACATTCTAGCATTTGGTCCGCAGCCCTGCGGGTCACAGCACTTGAGGTGCAGAACCAGACACCTTTTTAAAGTGAGTTGAGGGTACTTGCCTCTACTACCCTTTCAACCACAACCCCCTGGATGAAAACAACTTTCTTCATCTCTCCTCTAATCTTCCTAAAAATCACTTCAAATATATCCCCCTAGCCACAGAGCACGCTGCTGAAGTAAATCGGCTCTTTCATTCCAAAAAAATAAGCAGTTTAGCAAAATTATACAATAATCGTGTTTCATCAATTGTCTGCTTGATATGATTTCAAAAGGAATAAGGAGGAAGATGTAAGAAAGATAAATATCCAGTTCAGTCCTCAAGGTGAGGTTGCTGCTAAGCCTCTGGGTATTAGAATTGTGTGAACTGATAATTCAACGCCTGCAAAAATAAAATGCTCAGTCTTTTTTTGAGAGCAACATTGAGCCCAAAAAGATATTTACAGCTGTTCTAAGTTTGTAGCATGTACCTTAAAGAAAGTCCTGTTTTCAGCAACTTAAGAGCTTTGCAAACACCTCGCCCCTTCAGTTCCTGTGCACAATGCTCTGCCGTACCCCCACACCCCCCACCACCCACCACCCAGTATGTCTGATTTCTCCACTTGTGCCACTGCCGACGAGGAATCACAGGGGGCACGGACACAACCAGTCATTCAGGCCTCAAATTCAAAGCTGACGGAGCAAAGCAGAAAAAATACATTTGTAGCAGATGTGTTAACTCAATTACAATAAATGGGTTTTCAAACATGAATCTCCAGGCGCCCATCCAATTTCTGTCTTTCTTTGTATTTGTTGAGTTGCTGACATCTTATTTCTCTTCCTGTGTGCTGTTCAAAAAGAATTTCTTGCAACAATAGTCATGTCTTGAATATCTGACCGTGCACTTTTACCTCACTGGGTCAACACCTCAGCTAAAATAGCAGAGGGAGAAAAGTCAGACACATGCGTTAACGTGATTAGTGTGGCTCGGTGGTTGTTCTTCTTTGGTTATGTTCCTCTGAAGAACCTTATGACATTTTACTACATAAAGGTGCTGTTCAAAGGCAAATTATTATCATCATTCCAGGACACAGTTTGACATCTAAGGTGTGGAAGATTCAGATCTGAGGAAGTCAGTTTGAAGTAAAATCTACTTTACACTTTGTGAAAGGTACAGCTTTTTGCAAAATCCCGAGAAACTAAAACTTTTTGAAAACTCCAGAGAAACTAAAGTGTAATGCACAATAATAAGTTTAGTTTTGGAGTGTACATGAATGCTAATTAGGATACACTGATGTCTGGAGGCTTAGGGCGAAAGGGAATCAAAGGATATGGGGTAGAAGGGGGTATCAGGCTACTGAGTTGGATGATCAGACACGATCATAATAAATGGAGAAGCAGGCTCAAAGGGCCGAATGGCCTCCTCCCGCAACCATTTTCTAGACATGAGGGTTGATTTGCAAGTGATCATCGCCATTGTTTGGAATATGACCAGAATGAGCGGAATTCTCCCTTCTGGGACTAAGTCGTCGCAGAGGCTAGCGGGAAGCCATCCACATCTTCCGGGCTGACCTCATTAGTTATGCACCTGTGGATTTAGCGCCGCATTCTATGGTTGGACAAACACGATGCTGCGTGTCCCGCCAACATATGTTGAGAAGGCGTCCAACATCGCTGACCCAGAGTCGAAGAAAGAAGATGGACCCCTGAAAAAGAAGACGGATGTCCATGTACACTATGAGGCTGGAAGATGGACACCTCGATGACATTGAATATGGAAGATCCTCCCGTAGATGCACCCAAATAGAATTCATGGAATCCCTACACTGCAGAAGGAGACCATTTGGCCCATCGAGACTGCACACACACTAGAAAGAGCACCCCACCTCGGCTCACTCCCCCGGCCTATCCCCATAAAAGCCCGCCTAACCTGCACATCTTTGGACTGTTGGAGGAAACCGGAGCATCCGGAGGAAATTCACGCAGACACGGGGAGAATGTACAAACTCCACACTGTTCCGCCACCCGAGGCCGGAATGGAACCCGGGTCCCGGGCAGCTACGCTAACTGAGCCTACCCCCCCATCCACTGCTGTGGTGTTCCTGAGTCCAGGGTTGCTGGCGGCCTCCAACCTGAACTCCGGAAGCAGAATCAGGCATGGTTCAGATGAGTCCTGACATCAGCACTCTAGGTTGTTCCAGATT